>NC_089319.1:20674384-20731884 GCF_036669915.1 Pocillopora verrucosa | reverse complement strand
CAAGTCAATTACTCGGTGGAACGCTCTGGAAAATCAAATGAGATCAATTCAAGACGTTGACGCTTTTAAAAAGTCACTCAAGTGTATTTTTAAGCCACGTATGTTATAATGATGTACTATGTAGAATTTTTATTGTTGAAAATATGTAGAAATCTTACACTAGTCTTCTTATAATTAGTTAGGAATTTAGTTTTATTGGATTTAGTTAGGAATTTAGTTTTATTGTCCGTACACGACCACATCAGCTTTTGCTGAATTTTTTATCGTGTTTAAATAAATGCTGTTGTTGTTGTTGGGAAACCACTGATGACAGCTCAACCCGAGTTACTTTTCCTATCAGTCCGTCAGTCCAATCCAGAGTGGTTTGATTATAAACCCTGGAGGGAGGGGTGTGAGACGGACTATTACTACGCAGGGAGGGGTGGGAGGTGGTTGTAGTGGTAAACACTACTGGTTAATGGAGCTTTGAATTGAATTACTCAAATTTAGATCAAATTAAGTTGTTTGTGTTCATAGTCTCGAATAAGATTGTGT
Source organism: Pocillopora verrucosa (assembly GCF_036669915.1). Classification (NCBI taxonomy): domain Eukaryota; kingdom Metazoa; phylum Cnidaria; class Anthozoa; order Scleractinia; family Pocilloporidae; genus Pocillopora; species Pocillopora verrucosa. Next base: position 20,731,350 of record NC_089319.1, on the reverse strand, counting down.
TAGCTCTTCCTTTAGTGCTGAAATGTGTCGCGGCGGAATAGTGAGCTTCTGTTCATCATCATGCCGTTTAGAAAAGAGCTCAGTCTAGCGATAGTAGTTTATTATATAGCGAAGATGTATCAAACACATCTCCTTTATTTTGAGAAAATCTGAAGTGGCCCATTTTCCTCAGGTGAGCGGAATTTATCACGTTCAACACACTGTTACTGCCGAATTGCCGTCAGTAAAATCTGAAAATGCTTGATGTAGCTAAATTTAAACTTATACAACTAAAAAGAAAAAATCCTTCGTGAAATTTCGTAAAATCGTAACAGTGGTTGTCACAGTTAACATCAGAATATTGCGCATATTAAATGTGACGAGCAAACTATCACAGCGAACGAACAGTGGAAGAATGTGATTGTTTTTAAAGTTTCAGTGTGTTGTGACCTCTGTTCGTAGTAATATTAACCTTGATTAACTAGTTATGACGAACCCAACGTCGATTACGAATCTTTCTCAAGACTAAACATAAACGACTTAACCAATACTTCCCTTGCGGCGACAGGAACTAAATGGAAAGATTTGCCTTCGCTAGCACAAGGAAGTAAATCGCGATTAAAATGCAAACTTGATTTATTCAAAATAAGGAACTCAAGAGTTCTGTTGTCTCAAACTTCCTAAAAGATTAAAACGGCACGGATTGATTTAGAGGCAGTTCAGGCGATCCGCTATCGGCGATTCATCTACAATCTTTAGGAGCTAGACCAAAGTAAGATGTTCTTTATTTCACATTTAAGATATTTTCTTCTTTTTTTCTGGATACGTACATCGATTTATTTCTCGCTTTCCGTTCACTTTATAATCGCTTCATTGTTAATTAGGCTAGTGTTACATTTCTCAAGGATATTTTCTTAGTTTAGTTTCTGCTAGTTTCTGCTGCATTTTCTTTTAGTTCGAACCACACAAATTCAGCTACAACTTGACGATCAATCGTAACTACGCTATCTTCAACTTTACTTGGCCCTCTTCATCTGTGATTTCACACCGATCTCCATATTTCCGTTTGTAATTTTGTTTACGTACTTCATTTGATTAAACCGTGATTTATATTGTGCGTTCGGATTGTCTTCTCCGCTACACTAGTAACCTTTAAAGGTTACAGATGGAAGCTTCAGATAATAGTCGTGGGTACTCGGACTTGTCTATTATTATTGTTCGATTTTGCACTGTGATAAACCTCTCTCTAACCACTTATGAAAAAAAAGGGCAGTCTAGGTTTCACAAATTTAGGTCTTCTTTTCGGCATAAGTAATCCAGGTACAAATTTCACGAAGGATTTTTTCTTTTTAGTTGTATAAGTTTAAATTTAGCTACATCAAGCATTTTCAGATTTTACTGACGGTAATTCGGCAGTAACAGTGTGTTGAACGTGATAAATTCCGCTCACCTGAGGAAAATGGGCCACTTCAGATTTTCTCAAAATAAAGGAGATGTGTTTGATACATCTTCGCTATATAATAAACTACTATCGCTAGACTGAGCTCTTTTCTAAACGGCATGATGATGAACAGAAGCTCACTATTCCGCCGCGGCACATTTCAGCACTAAAGGAAGAGCTAACACAATCTTATTCGAGACTATGAACACAAACAACGTAATTTGATCTAAATTTGAGTAATTCAATTCAAAGCTCCATTAACCAGTAGTGTTTACCACTACAACCACCTCCCACCCCTCCCTGCGTAGTAATAGTCCGTCTCACACCCCTCCCTCCAGGGTTTATAATCAAACCACTCTAGATTGGACTGACGGACAATAAGCCATCAGGACGAAACACTGTTCTTAAAATAGACATTAGAGTGGCTGCGCCGGTGATCGTTCTTGGGTACAATCGACATCAAAAACAAATCACGTAAGTAGATGACGGTGTCTTTTTTTATCTTTCAGTTTATTTCATCCATCAATAAGGCTGCAACATTCAATACATAGCAAGAACTTTAAAATCTGACCGCTAGAGGGCACGATATTCGGTACAAAAGCGGTATCGGCAAATAGGACCTCATTTACCTTTTATTCGTATTTTATATTATCATGTAAACAAATTGTAAACCCACTAGTTTTATGGTCACAACAACAATTATTATTGATCTGCATTACATAATCCAGCGAGGCTAAACAATAACGACAGGCTAGTGCATATTAATGAACACCTGTACCTATTTGTGACATTCAATATATACAGTTCTAAAAGCCTTAACAGCTCAGCATACAACAGAAGACGTCAATTGGATCAGACCATTACACAATAGCTTTCTTGATTTCTTGTTATGTCTGAAAAATTAACAAAACATATATCATTGCTTCACATTTACCTTTTTTCACTTCTCTGTCCTTAAGCTGCTATCTGGACACTTTCCAGCTTTGCATTAACAATGTAAACACCGAGAAAATATTCACTGACATTCTTTCTCGCTTCGCGTGTATGTACTATCATTAGGCGGAAGTGCGCGAACTTTGACCCTCGTTTGTCTCACCCTGGATCCTGGCTTCGTTCCAAGTATCTAGTTTGCATCTTTAAACTAGCTAAAACACAATGAACGTTGCACTGTTGATTTGAGTTATCAAAGCCACATTTATTGGTTGATCAGATCGTAAAAACATATTCGTCTCTTTGATTCGAGCGAGAAGCACACCATTATTTTCTCTGTTTGAACATTTTCCATGATCGAGTTCTCTGATGTGGAAGAAGTGTTTAAAAGAAGAACCAACATACCTGACAAGGTTTTCAGGAGATAACTTAATTGTCAAACGCATAAAAAAGTGTTCTCGTTATTGTTATAACTGTTACCTTCTCAGTCAAACCTCTCGTCGTGTTCTTCTGGCTGCCGGGTTTCGTTTGAATAAAATCGTCCCCTGATTTCTCTCAGCAATGATTCTCTATTTTCCCAGATCTTTAAAATCGCTACCGAAGATACTCCACCAACAGCGAAAAACAATACACCACGCAGAAATTGATCGGAGAAAAAAGCCATTTCTTCTGAATTCGTCTTGTTATAGGCAAAATCACACCACAAGCTGTACTAGTAAAACACGCTCAGTATCAACCAAATTATTTGCTTATTTGACTGACCTGCGAGGCTTAATTTACAGTATTAAATAATAGGAAAAGTGATTCGGTTGAGCTGTCATCAGTGGTTTCCCCGCCCATTCCCGATCATCAATCATCAATCTGTCAAGATTTGAGAAGCGGATTGTTGTGTTTTGTCTATACAACGCTGAGGTGGCCGTTAGGGAAAGTTATCCAGAGGAACATGATCAGTCAATTATTAGTCTTCTCTCTTCTTCCTCTTCTCTACCTCAATGACTTTGCACAATTTCCGCTAAATTGATTGACAAGACTCAGGAATTATTCATAAAATAAATTTCAAAGGGGTCATTGGGGTAGAGGCGATCTATGCAAATTTTTAATCTTGTGTTGCGGTAACTCATGTTTCCGTTTGGAAATGAGAGCATGATCTTAGTGCTAACGTGTCTTATCCCATTATTGCTACGACTACTAAGAATATCTCTTTTTTTTCTGTTGTCCGGCTATCTTGCTTTAAATTGAGAAATTGAAAATAACAACGAAAGAAAGAAAAGGTCTGTAGTGGCAGATATGTAACGAATTGAACAAAATAGACGAAACAACATTTTGAGTTTTTTGTTGATTTAGTGAATAGGGAATAATAGGGACAATGTGGCTGGGTGCCAAGTCTCTGCATTGATTCAGAACTTAGTGAAGCACCTTACGCCGCAACTGCATCATGTGACGTTACCGCACAACGGTTGCGAATGAGACTATACATCCCTTGGACTGATCGCGACCTAGCCCTTTTTAGAGACTTCCTTTCAGGGTTTCCAGTAATACCTAAATTTCATCTTTACGGGCGGCGTAACTCGTTCTTACTTTTTTTTTTCTTTCTCTAACAAAATAAACGACATTTTTTAAAAACATGTTTCGACAGTTCTTATGTCATCTTCAATTCTGAATAATACAAAGTAAAAAGTTGAATTTAAAGTGTGTGACAAAATGCTGATTGGACAAAACAAACAACAGTAACGTGAGAACAATGTATGCATTTCACAAGGAAAGTCTCAAATTACATGGTAAATTTCATGATTATATTAATAGAAGGTTGTTCCCATTGAAAGTGGATAGCTTCTTTGATTTTAATTTGAAAAGTGATTAACATAAGTCGGATTAACTAAAAACACGCCCGGTAAAACACGCCCTGTATCAACCAAACTATTTGCCTGGTAACTGAGGCTTGATGATGTGAAACGTAGCTTGAGTTGAGCTAGTGACATGAAGGCAAGGTTCCCCTCCCCTATTTGTAAATGACGGTTATTTTACACCCACATGTGTCACAAAGTTTTTCTTTAGACAACTTGCTTGAAATGAGGTACTTCTGCCGCCCTGAATGGCTTAATAATTTACTTCTGCTATCAATTAATCTTAAGTAACCTATACCTGTGAGGAAAAGTGACTTTGACCTCAAGTTTTACACTGTCTTACTTATTTTGTCTTTTGATAATCGAGCATTTACATTTACAGCTGAGATCTTCCTTTCAGTCACGCGACTGGAAAAAGATCAAGCAATTTTCATTTCTTTTTTATTAACGACAACACTCAAAACAACTTGATTGAATTGTAACGCCACTACCTCTAGATAGTTGGTTGAATAAACATTTACATAAGCCAATCAAAACTAAACAGTCCATCGATTAACCATTCTGTTTCTTCTTCCGTTGGGTTCGACAGGCAATCTTGGCACGTCTTAAAGGAGAGAGAGAGAGAAGGACAAATGAAAAAAATTGAAGAAGTTTCTTTTAGTTTCTTTTAGTCTCTTTCATAATATATTCAGGCAAAGTGGAAATGGGGCCTATGTTCCCACCAGGAAATGAGGGATGCTCAGAAAATCGAGATTATAAGTTGGAGAACACACAAAATTATTTTCACTCACTCACCGAAGATTTTTTCAACTAGCCCATTCTTTCGTCATGCTCTTGTGGGACTTTGCGTGTCCTACTCGCTTGATTCCCACGTCTTGACTGTAACACGGACACCAGGAGTACTATAATGGCACCCATGGCAGCGGATACAGCACACAGTGATATATCTTTTGATGGAAACATCTCCGCTTTGGCCTCTGTGCTCATGATGGCCCATTACAAGACGTAGTGAATGCAAATAAATTGGCAGCGGAAAAGGCGATTCAATTCTTTTTGTCCGGAATGAGCGTTACAATTGGTCGCAGCTATGCTTGCGATAGTAAGGGGATTCCCCTTTCTCGCGTATTTTTATTCATGATTTGCATAATATTTGGATGTCGCGCTATTTTAGTTTAACACTTTTTTTCGTTCTTTATCGGACAGTGGGCCTCTTTTATTGTTGGAATTTTGAAGATTGCGACCAGACCCTTCCAAATGACAATTTCAGATTAATAAATCGCCTGATCAACAGCAGTTCTTACTGAAATTTGAATCATATGCTATTCCGACCTGTCTTCTTCCTGAATACAAACCACGCGAGTGCGACGACATATATCTCACATTTTTAAAACTATTCTGACTTGAACCCAAGTTCTAAATTTTAAACTTTAATGAATGGGAGCAAAACTTTTCAAATCAGAATTTGAAAAGTAATTTTAGATTCATAAGTAGCAAAGACCAAGAGCCGGTCTATGAATAATCTCAGATAAACAATTATATTTCCCAGTCATTGATCATTTCTTTTAGTGAAATGTTTAGTAATTTACTATAATACATTTACAGAGCTGAGGAAAAAAGTACTATATTAAGGCAGAAGCCCATTACCGATCATGGAAGTAATGGGCTCTTGATCAAGGTTTATTTGCATCCTGTTACAAAGTTTTCGGTTGCATTCGTGATATAACGGCACTTAGCGCGGAGAATTTTGGAACTACGAAACCATTGTAGCACTTCTTCTTTCACGGTTACTCTCCTTTTTAGGGAGCGCTACATGTCCGGGGTTAGTACAGCAGAGAACGGCCAATTAAGTCCCTAGTTGAAGAAATAGGGACAGTGGGAAACTGACAAATATTCGTTCTAACGGTAAAGAGTGATAACATGGCTGCTTAAACGCATCATTGTGTTTCAAACTAGTTCGATCGAGCATGTCATTAGACGAACTTCGTAAAGCGATACTGTGTAAAAGTTTGAATAAAGTTTTCATAAATCAAACATAGCGAATGGTGTTTCTATAAAAAGAAACCGCGTCTCGAAGAATTTCGCATGTTTAGCGAAATGAAAATAAGGTTTATTGAATGATTATCTTGATATCGACTTATTAAAACAGTGACCTGTTTCCAATAATTCACTAACCCTGGCCATGATGCATCAGTTTGATGTTTGAAATATATACTTACTAGATCGACGTTGAATTATGTCAAGCAGAGGATCAGTTTTAATAGATAACTATCAAACTTTACTCTTCTTTGGCGGGAAAAAAGATTGTTTCAGTCGGGAAGGATCCACGACCTTTTGTGCTTACTGAACGTCAAATCACGGAGATCATGATCTTCTGATTGCGTTTCGCAGGCAATCGCTCACAAGCGTGAGGTAAACTCCTGAAAAAATAATAAAGCGTGTCCCTTTTCAGGTAATACAACTAACAACTTCAGCCTCAAAACAATTTTTAAGACTACAAAACCTTTGTATAACATCACCTCCCACGATTAGTTTTTTTTCTAGAAAGCTCTTCATACATGGAATTGGCGCGGCGGAAAAAGGCCTTTAAGTTTCCAGTTGAAGAAGTATGTACACTGGGAAACTGTATAACTATTCGTTCAGAGAGACCTTTCTTCAAGGCACGCGACTGGAAGAAGGTTACAAAATGTTCATTCTTGTTTATAAATTAAACTATTACCCGTTGTTATATGATTTAAATAAACTCGTATATGCATGTCGATGAGATAATTTTTCCTTCGTAAGCAAACCCTGAAACTGCTTTCATCTCTTACGTTTTACTAAAAATAACAACATAAGCATAACAGCATATCACGCACAACAGACTCCTGTGTTTTCCGTGAGTGACATGATTTCACGGTTGTTTACATCGGATTATTTCTAAGTCGAGTCCAGACTCGGCTATTCAATGACTGCAAATAGATCACACGAGTGTAATGACGTTAACTTCTTTATTTTGTCGATAGTATGTGTCAACAAGGCGGCAACATTCATTACATAACAAGAACTTTGACAACAGAAACATAGAGGGCTTGATATATATTACAGAAACATCACAATGCAAAGAGGAACTCATTGACAATGTAAACAAATTGCAATATCCTCTTTCACTTTTCCAGTATGGTCATAACCTCTGATAGTCCACGGCACATTTCTGAACTGTTGCACGCATTTTTACATTAAATATGCAAAGTTTTTGTTCTAAAAATCTAGACAGTATAACACACGTCTTAAGACATCAACTGGATCACAGCGCTACAAAATAGGTTTCTTGATTCTACAGAAGATTTCCAGATCTACAGAATTAAAAAAATATAAAATGTTTCACAGTTCATATTTTTATCTAACATTTGCTTACATTTCCTTACAAAATGGAAACGCATGCATTTTGCTGGACTTTAATTTTGCGATTGGCCAAAAATAGATTTTTAAAGCAGCAAATTTCGCAAAAATCATCAAAATATTGATCTGCTTTAACAAACAGATAGTCTCAACCGATTTTGATTTTCCAGTTTCCATGACACGGTCATGGTCAAGGCTGTGAGATACAGTTGTTCTTGTATGTCGCTCGCCCCCACCTCGCAAACCGAGGAAAATTTCGCGATTTGGCCAAAAATATTTTTTTATATTAATCTTCTTTAATAAACAGATAGTCTCAACCGATTTTGGTTTCCACAGTTCCGATGACACTGTAAAAAACCATTCTGTCTCGGTCAAGACTGTAAGATAATTATTTGGGTTATGCATGGTTGGATCTGTTATTTCTGTTAGCTTTCCCTTGATGTGCCGCTCTCTCGCTCCCGCCTCGCAAACCGTTGCGGTCATCCATTGTAGATACCCTTGTGTGGGTTAATTAAATATTTACTGGGCTGAAGAATGGTCCGAAGTGTCGAAGCTCCACTTAAGTCGGCAAAATCAGTTTTCATCTTCCTTACAGAATTCGCATCGCTTTTGGGAATCGTAGAATTGTTCACTCGAAAGCTCTTTCCGTCGCTTCTAAGTCTTAAAAGTGTCCATTACTTTCCAAATTGACTATCCTTCCGTACCTTTGATCTCGAGTTCCTCGAGCTCTCAACGGAAACACCCACCTTAAAAAACTAAACCTCGTGGGTGGAATTTAAGCTTGTGACGTCACTGCCATCGTGGAAAGAAAAGTTTACACGACGGGTACTACCGTTTGAGTTATAGGAGCGACGTGTTTATCTGTCACCAAAACTATATTTCTCCTCTTTGATCCAAACAAGTAACATGTGATTATTTTTCTGTTTAAACATTTCACGTAAAAAGTGTCTTCTTGTAAAGAGATAACCGAGATGTCAAAGAAGTCGTAAGGAGAAGAGGTAACATACGTCGCAAAGTTTTTGGGAGATAACTATAGATTTACCAGACGCATAGAAAATTACTCTTACCTTCTCAGTTAAACCTTTCGTCGTTTTCTTCAGGCAGCCGAGCCTCGTTTGAATCAAATTGTCTTCTGATTTCTCTCAGCAGTGATTCTTTTTTTTCCCAGATCTTTAAAATCGCAATTGCACGTACTCCACCAACAGCGAAGAAGAATACAGCGCGCAAATATTGATCGGAGAGGAATGCCATTTCTCCCAATTCGTCTAGTTATGGTAAGATCGCACCTCGAGCTTTGCCAAGCAAACACACTCGTCACGAGCCGCTTTTTTTTGTTTTTTTTTTTACATCAAAAGTCTCCTGACCACATGCGGATCAATTATTAATATTAATAGCATTATAACCGCTGTCACTCAAAAATGGAAAAAAAGTACTTCATGAGAAGGAGGCCATTTGCCAAGCAAACGCACTCGTCACGAGCCGCTGCAAAGTACTTCTCATGAAGTACTTATTTCCATTTGTGAGTGACAGCGGTTATAATGCTATTAATATTAATAATTGATCCGCATGTGGTCAGGAGACTTTTGATGTAAAAAAACAAAACAAAAAGCAAAACAAAACAAAACAAAACAAAAAAACGCAAAAATTCGGAAATTGAATAGATCGCCCACTACCCATGTACCATACACGTGTACGAACTTGGACTTCGGCATTTTGTTGTAAATAATTTCCACTGTCGCGGAGGGGTTAGGCACACTACCACAGATTTAAAATTTAATTTGATTCAGTTTTCAATCAGACGTCTTTGATGACACAGCGACTCAGAATTACTCGCATAAATACGATGCGTACGTTTTTCTGAAACTTATGTGCAGGTATACCGGTCAAATCAAGTCATTTAGTTATAACCATGATCGGAAAACGTTTTTCCAACAATGTAAAAGTTATCAACCTTAACGAAACAGAACTACGGGAAGCAGGTCGGGGATTCCCCATCAGTTTATTTGCATAATGATGACATCAGTGCTCTTTTGAATGTCAGCCACGCCACCCAATGTGTTCAAGTTGCATTTGAAAAGTAACCCGTCCTAAGTTGCATCAGTGAGCCGAACAATTGACTTTGCCAAGCAACGAATCTACACCGGATAAAGATACTTAGAAAACGTTTTTTTAATTACCTACAAATAGGTAGACAGCCCTAAACAGCCTTAAGGAAACAGGAAGGCAGTTTATTTTCAAAGCCCAGGCATGCTCTCTACTTATGCAAATTAGCTGGCTGCATATTCAATGTGCAGCCAGCTAATTTTCATAAATTTTTGACATCATGACATCGATTTTAACCCTTTACTTCCTAACATCAGAATGCATATTCTCCTTACTGGCCTCCATAAATTTCCTAGAGTTGCGGACATGGAGAATTTGGTTAACAATCAAGAGCCTCTTTACTTGGTTATAATTTTCTCTATTCTCAAGATCTGTGTGATTTAGGGGAAGTATTGTCAAGAGAAACTAGATGCTAGTCCGTGACTCTTGGAGATCAAATCATATTGTATGTAAATTAAACTCGCATAAACTTTGGCACAACTGCAGCTGGTAAAATGTGAAATGGAACAAGCAAAGAGAAGATTCAAAAGCTTTTCGACGCCTAACATGGCGAAAAGTAATTATACAAGCAAAACTCCAAAGATATGCAAGTAAACGACCTTTTCTGTCCATTGCTCGGTACGCTGTCTCAAAGTACTAAGTTTACTTGTACCGGGTGAACTCTACAGGATTGCGATGATCTGTCAATACGAGTCAGGAAAATCAAATTCTTTGTTCTACATCTGCCTGCGCTGTATTGAAGTCCAAACACTAATCGCACACAGCTTCTACTCTTCGCTCCATAATTAACTGTGTACCCTGAAAAAAAATCATTACATCAAACAAGCACCCTTTCCTCTCCTTGGTTAATTGACGGATTACACAAGATCCACCTGCCAACTTATGTCCCGGAAATCACATAAATAGATAGACACAAAAAAGGCAAAAAAATCAATTGATCTGTCAGTTAAATGGGGCTTGTCAGCAATTAATGCTAGAGGATCATGTTGCGTCATTGAATCTAATCCTTTTTTCCAGAAAGCCAGAATTGAAGAGCCTCAAGCGTCTAAAATGCTGTTCACTGAACGATAAATATATTCCCGAATGACGGTCTCAAAAAGCAGCAATTGTAATTTATTCGAAAAACTAGATTCCTGTGAAGCTATCGATTTCTAAGCCTAATGTTTTTTGATTCAATAATATTCAGTCTAAGGAGTGTATAGTTTAATTCGCAGTCCTTTTTTGGTCACGTCACACGATAAGGTTGCAACTGAAAGTGCTTCGCTAAGCTTTTTTGGTAATGAATATGCAGTGACTTAGCACCCAGCCACCTCGTACCTCGCTTGCTCTTCGTGGCGTGACTAGGCGCTGTTGAAAGAACAACGGCAATTATGCTTTCGCGTATTTATTGTAAAGGACAAGTAGTGCGTTAAAATTGAGCAAACTAAAGTCAACTCCGAACATAACTTGGAAAAGGTTATTTAAAGCAGGTAAATTTCTCACTGGTTTAATTAGACATTCGGGTAACACTGAGCTCCTCACGGTTGTTTTAGCTAAATGGCCGAAAGGGAACAGTCTCGGTATCATTGGAAGAATCAGTTTATTTCTCCATTTTCTCTGTTTAAACACAAGCGCTCACCTTTTTATTAGTACCTCTCGTCATTTTGTTGAAGCTGCTTTTTTTTTCTCAGCGTTTTCCCGTCTTTTGTTTTCTTTACTAACTAGTCGACGAAAACTTTTATATGATTGAGATCTGGAGGTTCAGGACAATGTGCACCATGGTAGCTCAGTCATACACTAGAATTCGGCAACTGATCAATTTTTTTCTTCCCTTTCGTGTCTACGAAGCACTTCCATTCACCTGAATATAAAGTAGGCATTGCGTCCTATCCCTGTCTTTCGTCATGTTCTACTGGAATCTTAGGGCTCCTCGTCGCTTCATTCTGAGGCGAATTCCAAAATTTTTACACCAGAAATTATATAATGCCGCCGATAGCAGTGGATAATACGTACATCCAAATATCTTGGGACACACACATTTTTTCACCTTCGAATATTGAAGTTCATTTTTAGCCATTGCAATTCTTCATTTGAGTATCTTGATAGGCTGATTCTAACTTGACTGGCATCTGGGAAATAGCTGAAAGGAGGCGGCCACTGCTGTGGATGACGCACGTCGCATTTGTTTTTAGTATCTTGATGGTCTGCAATCGGCCGATTCTAACTTCCGGTTATCTCAAGGGTGATTGCGTGCCGTTTTTTGATAATATCAATAATCATGATCATAAAAAAGAAAAAGTTTTAAAGTTGGAAATCGAAAGAAAACCCTCCACTGTGTCCAACTCGAATTTTCCTAACGTATTAGAATTCTCCCAACCCCTCGCTATCACTTAAATACAACACGTTCACTCGATCTTAAGAGACGACTTCAAAAAATAAACTACCATCAAACTAAAGGGCAAACACCGCCGGTTTTAAAAGGGTGTACGGGGATGAGAAATTACTGGGATGCGTCAACAAAAGGAGACACTTAAACAAAACCATTAACTTCTGCGGAACAATAACTGCACGGTTTTAACTGTCGCGACCAGGCACAAAAGCAAACACTCGATATCAAATTTAAATTAAACACGCACGAAACAACTGATCCATTGAAATTTTACCAGCTCATTCACGTTTTAACAAAGCGGATGAAACACACTTTTCAGCTGTCACTTGAAGAAAAGAGGCTAGTGGTTAGTGCAGCCAGAACTACGTAACGTATTTGCGACAGCGTTTCATAACTATCTAAACAACGTTCCGGCCGGTGCACATGAAACAGTGTTCGCTAAGCGTTTAACAATGATTCCGGTCCTGCTTCTGATCGCTATGTTGTTATAAATGATACAATTCAAGATATGCATGCATTACGAATTCTGTTTTAAATAAAATATATCCGTTGTGTGATGAAGTCCTTAAACTTAGTAATGGATCTTTACTCTTCTTTGTCCGTCTCAGCCTTTAGCTGCATTTGTCTACAAACACAGAGGGAAGACAAGATTTAATTAGTTCAGGTTTTCCAATAAAACGTCTTAATATTCTGACTTCAAGTCAATCTCATGAAATGTGAGTTTCTGAAACGAGAAACAAATTACTAGCCTCTAGTGACTCGAATGTAACCGTGCCCTATTGACAACGGCTTGATAATCACTTTGATGAATCACGGATAAGGAACCATTCGAGAATGCGAAAGAATGACAGGCGATTTACTTTCGAGTAGATACAGGAGCCCATTACTTATAACTATAGATCATCCATCGACGCATAAAAAATTACTCTTACCTTCTCAGTTAAACCTCATCATTTTCTTCGGGCCGTCGAGCCTCGTTTGAATTGAATTGTCGTCTGATTTCTCTTAACACAGATTCTTTATTTTCCCAGATCTTTAAAATCGCAATTGCACTTACTCCACCAAGAGTGAAGAAGCAAATTCTGATTGGAGAGGAATGCCATTTCTCCCAACTCGTCTAGTTATAGACTAATCACTCCTAGAGCCTTGGTGTCTGTGGTAAACACTCGGCACAAGCCACTGCAAATGGTCCCCTACTCATTTTTTGATCGATTTCACCGGCCGCAAATACTGGAAATACTCGTTTTACTTGTTTGACTAGTAATACGATTAATAATTGAGGCCGATCTAAACTTCCTGTTTTCAAGTAACCTCTGACAACAGTCAAGAAAACAGTATCACCCTACCGAGACATGAATAATCATATTAAATCATTCTAGACTCGTGAAATTGATCGAGGCTAGTATTTTTACCAACACAATTCGCCACATTTTCCGAAATTGTAAAAGCATGCTTCATCTAACCAAAGTGCTTTATCACAAATAGCGAACGGAGCTATGTGCTCTTCAAATTTGATTTTACGTTCATTTCACGTTCGTGTACCGCAGTTTCAGTATTTTAAGCTGCTATTCTTCACTTGATGCGCGCCATTTGTTTGGAGCATTTGATGGTCTGTAATAGGCTGATTTAACGGTTTACCGAGGAATAATTGAATAAAGTTAGTTTGCTAGCCAATGACAATAACAGAAAGAAAAGTTACAACTCTTCCCCAAAGCAGTTAGGTATGCTGAGTCCTTATAAAAGTTACCCTCGCGGGTTTTAATGCGAACTTCTGCCAGCTATAACTTTAAAAGCCAGTGCAGCCCGCCTGATGACGCAAACTCAGGAAAAGGTTGCGCACTAATAGTTTTTTTCTGTAATTTGATTTTTATGTTAGTATCTCGCTCACTTGTAGTTTTTTCTGTCATTTGATTATGTTAGTATCTCGCTCATTTGTGGTTTTGTCTGTCATTTGATTGTTATGTTAGTATCTCGCTCACTTGTAGATTTTTTCTGTCATTTGATTATGTTAGTATCTCGCTCACTTGTGGTTTTGTCTGTCATTTAATTGTTATGTTAGTATCTCGCTCACTTGTAGTTTTGTCTGTCATTTGATTGTTATGTTAGTACCTCGCTCATTAATAGTTTTTTTGTCAAATAGTTTTGCTTCTGAACGTTGACATTCGCCGGTTTGCGCGAAGAAAAGAAATAACTTCTACAGTCCGCGCTTCATGTGACAAAGTTTCCCTTCCGTATTCCCGGTAAAATTGTCTTTGTTCTGAGCGACATTTCCCTTACCCCACCCCGAGAATTGTGATATTGTCAACATCTGGTAGTCAACGAATATCTTGAATCTCGCGCTCGGAAATTGGCAAAGCGTCGGTTCTTTCAAACCTTTGTTCTAGAAACAATAGAGCCTCTAAGCTGTAAACAATTAAAATGCCTATAAAAGGAAGGTAATCCAGTGCCATTGTCTACCAAAAATTAAACACAAAGTTTGATATGAATTTAATTGTTATGTTGGTTTCTCGCTCACTTGTGGTTTTTTTGTATCATTTGATTGTTATGTTAGTATCTCGTGCGCTTGTGGTTTTTCCTTTTTTGTCAATCGACTTGGCAAATCTGTTTACGTTTTTATCTAACTGAGAGCACTTGTTTAACCTATTAGTCAAAAGGAACAGGATTCCATTTATTTCCAGGAGTTTATTTTAATATAGAAGGAGTAAGTCTCTAAAGAAACTGCGGTACTGCGTCGGTAAGGGGTATTACACGATAAGTTGGTTTTATAATCTGATTTTCCGAGCATCCCTCATTTCCTGGTGGGAACATGGACCCCATTTCCACTTTGCCTGAATATGTTATGAAAGAGACTAATTAAAAGAAACTTCGTCTCTTTTTTGCATTTCTCCCCCTCTCTCTCTCCTTTATGACGTGTAATGATTGCCTGTCGTGCCCAACGGAGGAAGAAGGAGGAAGAAACAGCACGGTTAATCGATGGACTGTTTAGTTTTGATTGGCTTATGTAAATGTTTATTCAACCAACTATCATTTGATTTTTGGAATTGTGTAAACGATGTGTCCTATGAGACTGTAGAGGTCGCGGTGTTACAATTCAATCAAGTTACTTTGAGTGTTGCCGTTAATAAAAAAGTCGCGTGACTGAAAGGAAGATCTCAGCTGTAAATGTAAATGCTCAATTATTAAGTCAAAAGGTGATTTCAAGCATTCTTTACTTTATTCTTTGAATTTGTTTACGTTCGGCGAGAACCTTCAGATGGTTTTAAGGTTACTGTTCTTATATATAAATTTATGATACATTCTGCTTGCGATTTTGAACCATTTCCACATCTCCTCGATCACAATGGAATACAAACTATCAGACTACTCAATGATCACGGTTTTACTTTCTAGAAGGCATTCAAGAACAAATTCAATTATTGAGACGAAGGGCTAACGCTCAATACGTCAGCTTTAGAAACTATCGACAGTACACAATTTACATTATCACTTCAGATTATAAAACCCACTTATCGTGTAATACCCCTCACCGACGAAATACCACAGTTTCTTTAGAGATTTGCTCCTTCTATACTAAAACAAACTCTTGGAAATAAATGATATCCTGTTCCTTTCAACTAATACGTAAGACAAGCGCTCTCAGTGAAATAAAAACGTAAACAGATTTGCCAAGTTGAGAGAGGGTTCGCAAATACAAATGTTTTCATCTCATAATTTGAATTCCTTTCGCCCAAAAGAAACTTTTTTCAGTTAACTAAACTTACCTTTCCTGAGTGTATGTCAACATGTGGGCTGCAATGGCTTTTAAAAGTTATGGCCGGCAGAAGTTCGCATTAAAACCTGCAGAGAAAAAATTAATTTTAGCAAGGACCTATTTGTTTTGTTATGACTAGCTTGCTTCATTGGCCACCTTTTGCTTCAATGATTGTCATTTCGTTCATAATTTCTATTGTTTGATTTGACGTGAGGCTGCCCCTGAAAGAAATGATTGGACGAACGAAAAAAAGTGGCTGGTGACTCCTTTTATTAACAATTCCGGTAATTTCTCCCACGTGGGAGTTACTTGGCTGAGCCACGCAAGACGAAATGATCGAAAGGGAAACGTTTTCATGTAGCTGACACTTTGGCCCGGAAGTTAGAATCAGCCAATTGCAGACCATCACTGAGATGCTCAAAACTAATAGCGCGTGTCGAAAAAAGCTGTGTCGGGGACACGGAGGTGAAAGGATGTGTGTCTCTCAAAATGTTTGGATGTATGTATTATCCGCCGCTATTGGCGGCATAATATCATTTCTGCTGTTAAAATTTTGGAATTTGCCGCAGAACGAAGCGACGAGGAACCTTAAGATACCAGTAGAACATGACGAAAGATGGGGATAGGAGATGATGCCCACTTTATATTCAGGTGAGTGGAAGCGCTTGGAAGAGACGAAAGGGAAGAAAAATATTGATGAATTGCCGAATTTTTAGTGCGTGACTAAGCTACCATGGTGCACACTGTCCTGAACCTCCTGATCTCAATCATATAGAAGTTTTGTCGTCTAGTTGGTAATTTCGCTGGCCAAACTTTTGCGGCGCGGGGACGTGTGGGTTTAAGTGTGATTCCTCAAGATGTGGTTATTGCTTCAAGACCCTGGAATAAAAACCATTCGTCTTTTAAGATGTTCCACAGTTTCCTGATTATGAGATACCTATTTTTTACTATTCACTAAGCAAAAAAAAAATTTTTGGGAAACGAGTTTTCATCATGCAATGATTGGTTACGTCATGAATTGATGAGTTAGTTGGGATTAAAATATCATCTCCAGTTGGGTTCCGACGGGACAGCTTAATTTTATCCATGTTTTGATTTGTTACGCTGTCAAAAGAGACTTACGGAAACTTTTGTTTACAGGAATTTACGATTCGATGATGGACTTACAACAGAAGAACGGACAGAACTTTTGATGGCTGAATTGTCTTATTACGCACTCTGTTTGACAGGACAGTAGATATTCTCAGTGTAAACAATGTTTCTCATTAATTATAAGCTGTAGCGTCGAGAAAGCAAATACATGTACAAAGCAAACAACAAAGCAAGCATAAAACTCTTCTCGTCTTTTTCAGTCATTCTTTCCTTCGATGAAAATTATTTTCATAAAATTTTTATTGCAGTTTACACCGCCGTTTTTCGTTTTATGGGGACTAGGGAAGTTTTGCATCGTGATACTAACAAAATCCGCCCACGTGCCCTCTTCCAGGATATAAATAACACCCCCAGTTTGTCTGTGACAGACGACGATAGACAACCGTCGGTTACGATTTTAATAAAGTTGGTGGAATCCTCACTTCCCTTGTTTAAATTTTAAAATTTTTTTCTGCTAACCAAAACAACCTTTCCAGAGTTTATGTCATCAGGCGGGCTGCAGTGGCTTTTAAAAGTTACGGTTGGCAGAGGTTTGCATTAAAACTCGCTAGGGTAACTGTCGTACCGACTAAACATACCGTTAAAGAATTATTGAGATAAGAAATATCTGACTTTAAAGTTGGGATTCAGCTGAACAGTTTTATTTTATTCATGCATTGATTAGTTACACCGTGTATTGAGTTGACTTGAGTTTGCACAATTTGAACTCACTACTTGTCCTTTACAATAAATACGCGACATGGTGATTGCTGCGGTTTTGTAATAAGCGCCCAGTCACGCCGGGTAGAGCAAGCGAGAAACAGGTGGCTGAAAAACGATAATGAAAGCAACTTCAGTCGCAACCATATCATGTGACGTGACTATACATTGCCAAGTCACTGCATATCCGGCTTAGTGCTTAGCGAAGCACATTCTTAAGACTGAATATTAATTAGGAAAGTGAAATCCCTTTTGGAGCCTCGTTGCCTTTCAGGCTTGCCCCGAAAAAACATTAGGTTTAGAAGTCCATAGCTTCTTTTCCCTTTTTTGAGTCTTTTTATGTGATTTCAGTGACACAAGTTGGCAGGTTTCTCTTGTGTAATTTGTTAATTAACTAAGGAGAGGGCAGAGTGCTTGTTTGATGCAATGATTTTTTTTTCAGGGTACACAGTTAATTATGGAGCGAAGAGTAGAAGCTGTGTGCGATTAGTGTTTGGACTTCAATATAGCGCAGGCAAATGTAGAACAAAGAATTTAATTTTCCTGACTTGCATGAACAGATCGTCGCAATCCTGTAGAGTTTACCCGGTACAAGTAAAGTTAGTAATTAAAAAACATTGCATCGCCGAAAAGAAGCGGAAGTGGAATCTCCTGACTGACGCTCTCTTATCCTCACTCAAACCTGTGTTTTGGTGCGACGAACCACAAGATAAGACAGCCTCTATGCCTTGAGGTCGGAACACGTAATACGATTTAACTCAACATAACAAGAGACTACAAACTTCTTCCACGAATGCAGCCAGAGTCATATTCACTGTGATCGACTCACAGTGGCATATGGGATATAAAGACGTCATAACTAAAGGCTACAGACTTCTTGCTTTTATAATAATTCTTGAAAACGACTTATTGTTAGTATTTTGGGGAGCTGGATTCAAGCTTTTTTTTCAAATTGTGCTGGAAGGCATTTAATGAAAGTTAAAATTGGGTGGTGTGGCGTGACATTCGAAAGAGCACTTCTGTCATCATTACGCAAATAAACTCACGGGGAATCCCCAAACCTGTCGCCCGTAGTAGAAGAAACGTTTGTCACCCAAGTTCTGTTTCGTTAAGTGTAAATAATCAATTTACGAAAAAAGAGGCTGGAGTCCAAACTCTTAAAATATATTTATTAAACTTGTTAAATGAACCACAACATTTTGCTGAAATAAAAGCTCCGAAACTTCTTAAAATTCCAAACAAAGGGTAACGAGTTTACGCGAACGAAAGCTCAAAAACAACTGACTAAACCTCCGCGAAAACAAATTAAATGTACGCGGAAAATGTCCACGTCAGTTTTCCAATGTCAATGTTAGAGTTCTTTGACGTGATTGGCTAATTTGGGAAATCACGTGCCCCGCTTGTGAATACAAAAAGAATACGAAGGAGGGAGAGGACGAGAAACTGAATTGTTACTTGAAATAAAAAAAAAGAAAGATATTTTCTACAGTTAAGGCTCATTGCTTTTATATTGTTGGAAAAACGTTTTCCGATCATGATTATGACTAGAGGACTTAATTTCATCGGTTTACCAGCAGATAAGTTTCAAAAAAACGTACGCATCGTATTTATGAGAAAACGTCTGAGTCGCTGTGTTATCGTTGACGTCTGGTTGAAGCGCATCTTTTATACTACAGGTTGCGAAAAGCATATAGCTACTTTCGCTATTAGACTGATAAAGCACTTTAGTTCGACTGGGAAGCATGTCTTTATATCTTCGGATAAAATGTGGCAAACACGCCATTTTCAATATATTAAAATTCAAACTTGGCCCACAGGCTTGAAGAGTAAACAAAAGAAATCACATCGTGAAAAAACAAACGAGACTACGGAGCTACTATTTATAATGATAGAGCAGCGCGGCTTTTATACTACAGGTTGCGACGAGCATGTAGCTACGTTCGCGATTAGACTGATAAAGCACTTTAGTTCGACTGGGAAGGATGTCTTTATACCTTCGGACGAATGTGGTAAATAGGCCATTTTCGATATATTAAAATTCAAACTCACCTCTGAGGCTTGGCGGAATAAATCACATCGTGAAAAAACAAACGAGACAAAAGGCTATTATTTATAATCGCTGTCACTCACTAATGGCAAATAAATACTTTGAGCACGGCGCTTGCCGATTGTGTTTCACTGGCAAAGCTCGAGGTGCGATTTGTCTAGAACTAAACGAGTTGGGAGAAATGGCATTCCTCTCCGATCAATATTTGCGTGCTGTATTCTTCTTCGCTGTTGGTGGAGTAAGTGCAATTGCGATTTTAAAGATCTGGGAAAATAAAGAATCACTGCTGAGAGAAATCAGAAGACAATTTGATTCAAACGAGGCTCGGCAGCCTGAAGAACACGATGAAAGGTTTAACTGAGAAGGTAAGAGTAATTTTTTATGCATCTGGTAGAACTATAGTTATCTCCCAAAAACTTTTCGAGGCATGTTAACTCTTCTCCTTATGACTTCTTTGACATCTCCGTCCTCTCTTTACAAGAAGACACTTTCACGTAAAATGTTAAAGCAGAAAAATAATCATATGCTTCTCGTTCGGATCAAAGAGGGGAAAATATATTTTTGCTGACAGATGAACATGTCGCTCCTATAGCCCAAGGCGTACGGTAGTGCTCTAATAATTTTTGTCAAACTTCATGTCGACATTGCTTCCTTCAAATCTTTTGTGACGTCACGTAGTCGAAAATCCATCCACGAGTTTTTTACTTGGGTCTCCCGTTGAGAATGACCTCTTAGAAGCTCTAAATCAAAAGTACTCAAAACTACGAAAAGGATGCTCAATTTGGAAAGCAATGGACATCTAAGACTTCGAAGCGACGGAAAGAGCTTTCGAGTGAACAATTCTACGATTCCCAAACGCGATGCGAATTCTGGCAGAAAAATGAGAACTGATTTTGCAGATTTAAGTGCTTTGACACTTTTGGACTTTTCGTTCTTTGGCCCAGTAAATATTAAATTAACCCACTCAAGGATACAGTGGATGATTCTTATGGTTTGCGAGGCTGGGGCAAGGGACATAAGAGAAAGCTAACAGAAATGAAAGATCCAACCATGCATCACACGAATAATTATCTCACAGCCTTGACCAATACAAAATTCCTTTGAACGGTGTCATGGAAACTGGAAAAACAAAATCGGTTGAGACTATCTGTTTGTTAAAGCAGATCAATATTTTGATGATTTTTGCGAAATTTGCTGCTTTAAAAATATATTTTTGGCCAATTGCGAAATTTAAGTCCAGCAAAATGCATGCGTTCCATTTACGCGGAAATAAGTAACAATGAAGTCGTTAATGTAAGGAAATGTAGGCAAATGTTAGATAAGAATATGAACTGTGAAACATTTTATATTTTTTTATTCTGCAGATGCGGAGATCTCCTGTAAAATCAGTAAACCTATTTTTTAGCTCTGTGATCTAGTTGATGTCTCATGACGTGTGTTATACTGTCAAGAATTTTAGAACAAAAACTTTGCATATTTAACGTAAAAAATGCGTGCAGCAGTTCATAAATGTGCCCTGGCCTATGCTTATCAGAGGTTATGACCATAGTGGAAAAGTGAGAGAGGATATTGCAATTTGTTTGCATCGTCAATGAGCTCCTCTTTGTGATGTTTCTGTAACATATATCAAGCCCTCTATGTTTCTGTTGTCAAAGTTCTTGTTATGTATTGAATGTTACCGCATTGTTGACAAATACTATCGACAAAATAAAGAAGTTGCCGTTATTACACTCGTGTGATCTATTTGCAGTAACTGAATAACCGCGTCTGAACTCGACTTAGAAATAATCCGATGTAGTCAACCGTGAAATCATGTCACTCACGGAAAACACAGGAGTCGTCTTGCGTGATGTGCTGTTATGCTAATGTTTTGTTTGTTTATTTTTAGTAAAACGTAAGAGATGAAAGCAGTTTCGGGGTTTGCTTACGAAGGCAAAATTATCTCATCGACATGCATATACGAGTTTATTTAAATCATATAACAACGGGTAATAGTTTAATTTATAAACTAGAAATGAAAATTCCGTGACCTTCTTCCAGTCGCGTGCCTTGAAGAAAGGTCTCTCTGAACGAATAGTTATATAGTTTCCCAGTGTACATACTTCTTCAACCGGAAACTTAAAGGCCTTTTTCCGCCGCGCCAATTCCGGGTATGAAGAGCTTTCTAAAAAAAAACTAATCGTGGGAGATGATGTTATACAAAGGTTTTTTTGTTAAAGTTGTTAGTTGAATTACCTGAAATGGGACACGCTTTATTATTTTTTTTCGGGAGTTTACCTCACGCTTGTGAGCGATTGCCTGCGAAACACAAATCAGAAGATCATGGTCTCCCTGATTTGACGTTCAGTAAGCACAAAAGGTAGTGGATCCTTCCCGACTGAAACAATCTCTTTTCTCGCCAAAGAAGAGTAAAGTTTGATAGTTATGTATTAAAACTGATCCTCTGTTTGACATAATTCAACGTCGTTCTAGTAAGCATATATTTCAAACATCAAACTGGTGCATCATGGCCACGGTTAGTGAATTATTGGAAACACGTCACTGTTTTGAAATGTCGATATCAAGATAATCATTCAATACAACCTTATTTTCGTTTCGCCAAGGATGCGAAATTTTTTCGAGACGCGGTTTCTTTTTATAGAAACACCATTCGCTATGTTTGATCTATGTAAACTTTATTCAGACTTTTACACAGCATCAACGAAGTTCGTCTAACGACATGCTCGATCGAACAAGTTTGAAGCACAATAATGTGTTTAAGCGGCCATGTTATCATGCTTTACTGTTAGAACGAAAAATTTACAGTTTCCCACTGTCCCTACTTCTTCAACTAGAGACTTAATTGGCCGTTCTACGCTGTACTAACCCCGGACATGTAGCGCTCCCTAAAAAGGAGAGTAGCCGTGAAAGAAGTGTTACAATGGTTTCATAGTTCCAGAATTTTCCACACTAGGTGCCGTTAAATCACGAATGCAACCGAAAAACTTTGTAACAGGACAGAATAAACCTTGATCAGGAGCCCATTACTTCCATGATAGGTAATGGGCTTCTGCCTTGATACAGTACTTTTTTCCTCAGCTCTGTAAATGTATTATAGCAAAATACTAAACATTTCATTAAAAGAAATGATTTATGACTGGGAAATATAATTGTTTATCTGAGATTATTCATAGGCCAGCTCTCGGTCTTTGCGACTTATGAATCTAAAATTACTTTTCAAATTCTGATTTAAAAAGTTTTGTCTAACCCTAAGCAAAGATATATGGCTGTGTGCTGTATCCGCTGCCATGGGTGCTATTATAGTATTCCTGGTGTCCGTGTTACAGCCAAGATGTGGGAATCAAGCGATGAGGACACGCAAAGTCCCACAAGAGCATGACGAAAGAATGGGCTAGTTGAAAAAAATCTTCCGTGAGTGAGCAAAAATAATTTTGTTTGTTCTCCATCTTATAATCTCGATTTCCCGAGCATCCCTCATTTCCTGGTGGAAACATGGACCCCATTTCCACTTTGCCTGAATATGTTATGAAAGAGACTAAAAGAAACTAAAAACTAACTTTTTCACTTTTTTGCATTTCTCCCTCTCTCTCTCTCCTTTAAGACGTGCCAAGATTGCCTGTCGAACCCAACGGAAGAAGAAACAGAATGGTTAATCGATGGACTGTTTAGTTTTGATTGGCTTATGTAAATGTTTATTCAACCAACTATCGTTTGATTTTTGGAATAGTGTAAACGATGTGTCTTATGAGACTGTAGAGGTAGTGGCGTCACAATTCAATCAAGTTCTTTTGAGTGTTGTCGTCAATAAAAAAGAAATGAAAATTGGGTGATCTTTTTCCAGTCGCGTGACTAAAAGAAAGATCTCAGCTGTAAATGTAAATGCTCAATTATTAAGTCAAAAGGTGATTTCAAGCATTCTTTACGCTCGAGAATTTGTTTACGTTCAGCGAGAACCTCCAGATGGTTTTAAGGTTACTGATCTTATTTACATCAGAAATGAATAAATTCACAATACATTCTGCTTGCGATTTTGAATCATTTCCACATCTCCTCGATCATAATTGAAAACAAACTATCAGACTACTCAATGATCACGGTTTTTGTTTCAAGAACAAATTGTCTCTTAAGATCGAGTGAACGTGTTGTATTATTAAGTAATAGAGGGTGGTTGGGAATTTAGCTAAGGTAGCTCTCATGCCAATTGAAATGGTCTGCAGGAAACGTCTCAGGTAGCTGACGTGACACTGTGGCCCGGAAGTTAGAATCAGCCAATTGCAGACCATCACTGAGATACTCAAAACAAATAGCGCGTGTCGAAAAAAAGCTGTTTGTATGATACGGAGGTGAAAGGATGTGTGTGTATCAAAATGTTTGGATGTACGTATTATCCGCTGCTATTGGCGGCATAATATCATTTCTGCTGTTAAAATTTTGGAATTCGCCGCAGAATGAAGCGACGAGGAACCTTAAGATACCAGTAGAACATGACGAAAGATGGGGATAGGAGATGATGCCTACTTTATATTCAGGTGAGTGGAAGCGCTTGGAAGAGACGAAACGGAAGAAAGAAAAATTGATAAATTGCCGAATTCTAGTGTGTGACTAAACTACCATGGTGCACACTGTCCTGAACCTCCTGATCTCAATCATATAGAAGTTTTGTCGACTAGTTAGTAATTTCGCGGACCAAACTTTTGCGGCGCGGGGACGCGTGGGTTTAAGAGTGATTTCTCAAGATGTGGTTATTGCTTCAAGGCCCCGGAATAAAAACCATTCGTCTCTTAAGATGTTCCACAGTTTCCTGATTATGAGATACCTTTTTTTTACTATTCACTAAGTTAACAAAAAAATTTTGGGGAAACGAGTTTTCATCATGCAATGATTGGTTACGCCATGAATTGATGAGTAAGTTGGGATTAAAATATCATCTCCAGTTGGGTTCAGACGGGACAGCTTAGTTTTATCCATGTTTTGATTAGTTACGCTGTCAAAAGAGACTTACGGAAACTTTTGTTTACAGGAATTTAGGATTCGATGATGGACTTACAACAGAAGAACGGACAGAACATTTGATGGCTGAATTGTCTTATTACGCACTCTGTTTGACAGGACAGTAGATATTCTCAGTTGAAATAGTGTAAACAATGTTTCTCATTAATTATAAGCTGTAGCGTCGAGAAAGCAAATACATGTACAAAGCAAACAACAAAGCAAGCATAAAATTCTTCTCGTCTTTTTCAGTCATTCTTTCCTTCGATGAAAATTATTTTCATAAATTTTTTATTGCAGTTTACACCGCCGATTTTCGTTTTATGGGGGGATTAGGGAAGTTTTGCATCGTGATACTAACAAAATCCGCCCAGGTGCCCCCTTCAGGATATAAATAACACCCCCAGTTTGTCTGTGACAGACGACGATAGACAACCGTCGTTTTCGATTTTAATGGAGCGCTGTTAATGAAGTTGGTGGAATCCTCACTTCCCTTGTTCCAACGGTTATAGGTTGCGAAAATAAAGGAAATTATAACCAAGTAAAGAGGCTCTTGATTGCTAAACAAATTCTCCTTGTCAGCAACCTAGGAAATTTGTAGAGACCAGTATAGAGAATATGCATACTGATGCTAGGAAGTGAAGGGTTAAAATAGATACCAAGGTGTGTTCACGTGTACAAGTTTCGTCCAATTGGCGTGACCTTCAGTATTTTAAAATTATTGATAAAGGAAATCTTGGCAGTCCTTCAAAAACGAAGTTGTCGTGTCGCTGTAAAAATGGTTTTGGATTTCTCTTCATGGAAAGTGATCTCATTGCCGTATTCCCGCCCAGAGCACGTTCAGGCTTTGAAAGTGATCTGCCTTTTTGTTTCCTTAATCGGCTCGTTGATGTAGCTGAGAACGGGTTACTTTCAGAATGAATGAAGCAGCATTTGACGAATGTTCAAAATTTTGGTGTTGTTGATGTTCTTGTTTCATTCAGGTTTTTTTTTTGTTTTTTTTATCCTTGTTCTTTCGTTTTCTTAGTTCAACCTTGATATGTTGAACTCGTTATGCTCTGCCTCACGGTCTAAATATGATCTGATTTAAAAAAAGAAGGAAAATTACAGATTCGCTGAAAAGAAGCGAAAGTAGAATCCCCCGACTGACGCTTTCTTATCTTCACTCAAACTTGTGTTTTGATGCGAGTAACCACAAGATAAGACAGTCTCTATGCCTTGAGGTCGGAACAGGTAATACGATTTTACTTAACATAACTAGAGACTGCAAACATCTTCCACGAATGCAGCCTGAGCCATATTCATTGTGATCGAGTCACGGTGTTCTATGGCAGATAAAGACGACATAACTTAAGGCTACAAACTTCTGGCTTTTAATACAAAGTCTTAAAAACGACTCTTTTTTTGTTTGGGGAAGTTTTTAATTCTAACCCCTTTTTTCCTCAAATTCTGATTGAAGGCACTTAGTGAAAGTTAAGATTGGGTGATGTGACGTGACATTCAAAAGAGCACTGATGTCATCATTATGCAAATATACTGGCGGGGATCCCCAAACCTGCCACCCGCTGTTGAAGAAACGGTTTCATTCAAGTTCTGTTTCGTTAGGTTGATTACTTTTATATTGTTGGGAAACGTTTTCCAATCACGATTATAACTAAAAGACTTGATTTCACCGGTATACCAGCAGATAAGTTTCAGAAAAACGTATGCTTCGTATTTTTGAGAGTAATTCTGAGTTGCTGTCTCATGGAAGACGTCTGATTGAAAATGGAATTAAGTTAAATTTTAAATTTTTTTTCTGCTAACCAAAACAACCTTTCCAGAGTTTATGTCATCAGGCGGGCAGCAGTATCTTTTAAAAGTTACGGTTGGCAGAGGTTTGCATTAAAACTCGCTAGGGTAACTGTCGTACCGACTAAACATACCGTTAAAGAATTACAGAGAAAAAATGGATAAGCCAAGACTTTGTTTTGTTATGACTATCGTGCTTCATTGGCCACTTACTTTGCTTCAATGATTGTTATTTGGTTCATGATTTCTATTGTTTGATTTGACGCGCGGTTGCCCTGATTAAAATGCACATCCGAGATGCAAGAGACACGCGAATCCCAGCAATTTCTCATTCCTGTAGACCTTTGAAATACCGCCAGTGTTCGTGTTTGAGATTACGATTTGACCTTCAGGCTGATGGTAGCATATTTGTCGAAGTCGTCTCTTAATATCGAGTGAACGTGTTGTATTAGAGAGCGGTTGGGAAGTTTAGCCTAATCCTGAATTCTGGTAATCAGGGGGATACCACGTGAAGTGAAATCGGCAACTGCGGTGCACTTTGGCCCGGAAGTTAGAATCATCCAATTGCAGACCGTCAATATACGCCACGAATAGAACTCAGCAACAGGAGCTTTCCATGGTAAAGTTCTTGAAACTGACGATATGTGTGTGTCTAAGGATATTTGGATGTGTTTATTATCCGCTGCTATCGGCGGCATAATATCATTTCTGGTGTTAAAATTTTGGAATTCGCCTCAGACTGAAGCGACGAGGAGGCCCAAGATACCTGTGGAACATGATGAAAGAGAGTGATAGGACACGATGTTTACTCTATGTTCAGGTGAGTGGGGGCGCTTTGTAGAGACGAAAGGGAAGAAAAAAATTGAAAAAATGTCGAATTTTAGTGTGTGACTAAACTACCATGGTGCACACTGTCCTGAACATCCTGATCTCTATCATATAGATGTTTTGTCGACTAGTTAGTCATTTCGCTGGCCAAACTTTTGCGGTGCGGGGACGTGTGTAGAGTTAGGTGTAATTCCTTAAGATGTGAATACTGCTTCAAAGCCCCGGAATCAAAACCATCTGTCTCTTAACATATTCCACAGTTTCCTGATTATGAGATACCTTTTATTGAAAATCTATTCACTAAATCAACAAAAAAATTGGAAATTTTCTGAAAACGAGTTATACATTCTCTGACGTACGTCTTATTATTACGTCTTACCATGAGGTCCTGAGAGACTAGAAGGTCACACAGTCTCTTTATTTAAAGTTGGGATTCAGCGGAACAGCTTAATTTTATTCATGTATTGATCAGTTACGCATGAGTTGACTTTAGTTTGCACAATTTGAACTCACTACTTATCCTTTACAATAAATACGCGAGAGTGCAATTGCTGCTGTTTTGTAATAGGCGCCAGCCACGCCGGGTAGAGCAAGCAAAAAACAGGTGGGTGGGTGCCAAGTCACTGCATATTCAGCATTTTAAAAAATGATTAGCAAAGCAACTTCAGTCGCAACCATATCATGTGACGTGACAAAACAATATTAATTAAGGAAGTGAAATTCCTTTCGAAGCCTCATTGCCTTTCAGGCTTGCCCCTAAAAATCATTAGGTTTAAAAGTCCATAGCCTCACCAGAATCTAGTTCTTTGAATAAATTATTATTGTTGCTGCTTTTTGAGGCCGTCATTCGGGAATATATTTATTGTTAAGTAAATAGCATTTTTGTTCCGTAGATGCTTGGGGCTTTGTGTTAAAAGAGGATTAGATTCAATGACACGAATGAAGTAACGCCACATGATCCTGTAGCATAAACTGCTCACAAGCCCCATTTAACTCAGAGATCAATTGATTCTTTTCCCTTTTTTATATCTTTTTATTGATGTGATTTCCGTGACACAAGTTGGCAGGTGTCCCTTGTGTAATCCGTTAATTAAGGAGAGGGAAGAGTGCTTGATTGATGCAATGATTTTTTTTTCAGGGTACACAGTTAATTATGGAGCGAAGAGTAGAAGCTGTGTGCGATTAGTGTTTGAACTTCAATATAGCGCAGGCAGATGTAGAACAAAGAATTTGATTTTCCTGACTTGTATGAACAGGTCATCCCAATTCTGTTGAGTTTATCCGGTACAGGTAAACTTAGTTATTAAAAAACATTGGATCGCCGAAAAGAAGCGGAAGTGGAATCCCC
Organism: Pocillopora verrucosa; assembly: GCF_036669915.1. Classification (NCBI taxonomy): domain Eukaryota; kingdom Metazoa; phylum Cnidaria; class Anthozoa; order Scleractinia; family Pocilloporidae; genus Pocillopora; species Pocillopora verrucosa. The sequence goes on along the minus strand of NC_089319.1, from coordinate 20,702,702 downwards.
TGACTGACGCTCTCTTATCCTCACTCAAACCTGTGTTTTGGTGCGACTAACCACAAGATAAGACAGCCTCTATGCCTTGAGGTCGGAATACATAATACGATTTAACTCAACATAACAAGAGACTACAAACTTCTTCCACGAATGCAGCCAGAGTCATATTCACTGTGATCGACTCACAGTGGCATATGGGATATAAAGACGTCATAACTAAAGGCTACAAACTTCTTGCTTTTAATATTAATTCTTGAAAACGGCTTATTGTTAGTATTTTGGGGAACTGGATTCAAGCTTTTTTTTTTTCAAATTGTGCTGGAAGGCATTTAATGAAAGTTAAAATTGGGTGGTGTGGCGTGACATTCGAAAGAGCACTTCTGTCATCATTACGCAAATAAACTCACGGGGAATCCCCAAACCTGTCGCCCGTAGTAGAAGAAACGGTTGTCACCCAAGTTCTGTTTCGTTAAGTGTAAAAAATCAATTAACGAAAAAAGAGGCTGGAGTCCAAACTCTTAAAATATATTTATTAAACTTGTTAAATGAACCACAACATTTGGCTGAAATAAAAGCTCCGAAACTTCTTAAAATTCCAAAAACAACTGACTAAACCTCCGCGAAAACAAATTAAATGTTCGCGGAAAATATTCACGTCAGTTTTCCAATGTCAAGGTTAGAGTTCTTTGACGTGATTGGCACCGGTATACCAACAGATAAGTTTCAGAAAAACGTAAGCATCGTAATTATGAGAGTAATTCTGAGTCGCTGTGTTTTCGTTGACGTCTGGTTGAAGCGCAGCTTTTATACTACAGTTTGCGAAAAGCATATAGCTACTTTCGCTATTAGACTGATAAAGCACTTTAGTTCGACTGGGAAGCATGTCTCTATACCTTCGGATAAAATGTGGCAAATACGCCATTTTCAATATATTAAAATTCAAACTTGGCTCCGAGGCTTGGGGGATAAACAAAAGAAATTACATCGTGAAAAAACAAACGAGACTACGGAGCTACTTTTTATAATAGTAGAGCAGCGCGGCTTTTATACTACAGGTTGCGACGAGCATATAGCGACGTTCGCTATTAGACTGATAAAGCACTTTAGTACGACTGGGAAGCATGTCTTTATACCTTCGAACGAATGTGGCAAATGGGCCATTTTCGATATATTAAAATTCAAACTTGGTTCCGAGGCTTGGGGAATAAACAAAAGAAATCACATCGTAAAAAAACAAACGGGACAAAAGGCTATTATTTATAATCGCTGTCACTCACTAATGGCAAATAAATACTGTAAGCACAAGGTAGGGAGCCACTTGCGCTGGCTCTTGCCGATTGTGTTTCACTGGCAAAGCTCGAGGTGCGATTTGTCTAGAACTAAACGAGTTGGGAGAAATGCGGTATTCCTCTCCGATCAATATTTGTGAACAATTCTTCGATTCCCAAAGGCGTTGCGAATTCTGGCAAGAAAATGAAAACCGATTTTGCCGACTTACGTGCTTCAACACTTTCGGACTTTTTTGGACCACATTTTTTAGCCCAGTAAATATTAAATTAACCCACTCAAGGATACAATGGATGATTCTTGCGAGGCTGGGGCGAGCGACATTTATGAAGGGAAAGCTTACAGAAATGACAGATCCAACCATGCATATCACGAAATCTCGCAGCCTTGACCAAAATTCTTTTCTACGGTGTCATGGAAACTGGAATATCAAAATCGGTTGAGACTATCTGTTTGTTAAAGCAGATCAATATTTTGATGATTTTTGCGAAATTTGCTGCTTTAAAAATTTATTTTTTGGCCAATTGCGAAATTTAAGTCTAGCAAAATGCATGCGTTCCATTTTCGCGGAAATAAGTAACAATGAGGTCGTTAATGTAAGGAAATGTGGGCTAATGTTAGATAAGAATATGAACTGTGAAACATTTTGAATTTTTTAATTCTGCAGATATGGAGATCTCTTGTAAAATCAAGAAAACTATTTTGTAGCGCTGTGATCCCGTTGATGTCTCATGAAGTGTGTTATGCTGTCAAGATTTTTAGAACGAAAACTTTACTTATTTACAGCAGTTCATAAATGTGCCCTGGCCTATACTTATTCGGCTCAGCCTTGATTTTGTGATGCAGATTGTATCAGAGGTTATGACCATACTGGAAAAGTGAGAGAGGATATTGCAATTTGCTTACATCGTCAATGAGCTCCTTTTCGTGATATTTCTGTAACGAATACCAAGCCCTATATGTTTCTGTTGTCAAAGTTCTCGTTTTGTATTGAATATTACCGCATTGTTGACACATACTATAGACAAAATAAAAAAGTCACTGTCATTACACTCGTGTGATCTGTTTGCAGTGACTGAATAACCGCGCTGAACTCGACTCAGAAATAATCCGATGTAGACAACTGTGTCACTCGTGGAAAACACAGGGGTCTGTCTTGCGTGATATGTTGTTATACTAATGTATTTATTTGTAGTAAAACGTAAGAGATGAAAGCAGTTTTGGGGTTTGCTTACGAAGGCAAAATTATCTCACTGACATGCATATACGAGTTTATTTAATTCATATAACAACGGGTAATAGTTTAATTTATAAAATAGAAATGAAAATTCCGTGACCTTCTTCGAGTCGCGTGCCTTGAAGAATGGTCTCTCAAACGAATAGTTATACAGTTTCCAACCGGAAACTTAAAGGCCATTTTTTCGCAACAACAATTCCGGGTATGGAGAGCTTTTTAGAAAAAAAAATATCGTGGGAGATGTTGTTGTACAAAGTTTTTGTAGTTTTAAAATGGTTTTGAGGCTGAAATTGTTAGTTGAATTACCTAAGCTACAAAGGGACACGCTTCATGTATTATGTTTTAGGGCGTTTACCTCTCGCTTGTGAGCGATTGCTTGCGAAACGCAAATCAGAAGATCATGGTCTCCGTGATTTGACTTTCAGTAAGCACAAGAGGTCGTGGATCCTTTTCGACTGAAACAATCTCTTTTCCCGCCACAGAAGAGCTCGAATAAAGTTTGATAGTTCTGTAATAAAACTGATCCTCTGTTTGACAGAATTAAACGTCGTCCTAGTAAGCATACATTTCAAACATCAAACTGGTGCATCATGGCCAGGGTTAGTGATGATCGAACCAGCCATGTTATCATGCTTCACCGTTAGAACGAATAGTTTACAGTTTCCCACTGTCCCTACTTCTTCAACTAGAGACTTTATTGGCTGTTCTCCGCTGTACTAACCCCGGACATGTAGCGCTCTCTAAAAAGGAGAGTAGCCGTGAAAGAAGAAGTGTTACAATGGTTCGCAGTTCCAGACTTTTTCGCACTAATTGCCGTTATATCACGGATGCAACCGAAAACTTTGTGACATGACGCGGCTAAACCTTGATCAAGAGCCATTACTTCCATGATAGGTAATGGCCCCTGCCTTGATAAAGTAAGTTTTTCCTCAGCTCTGTAAATTTATTAGAGGAAAATACTAAACATTTCACTAAATGTAATGATCAATGACTGGTTAACACTGGAAAATATAATTATTTATCTGAGATTATTAAAGGGCCGGCTCTCGGTCTTTGCGATTTATGAATCTAAATTACTTGTCAAATTCTGATTTGAAAAGTTTTGCTCCCATTCATTAAAGCTTAAAATTTAGAGCTTGGGCTCAAGTCATAATGCTTTTAAAAATGTGAGATATAGATCTTCGCACTCACGTGGTTTGTATTCATTAGGAAGACGGGGCGAATATTTCGTGACAATAGAATAGCACATGGATCACATTTCAGCAAGAACCACCGTCGATCAGGCGATTTATTCACCTGAGATTGTCATTTGGAAGGCTCTGGTCGCAATCTTTAAAATTTCAACAATAAAAAAAGCCCACTGTCCGTTAAAAGAACGAAAAAAATGTTAAACCAAAACAGCGCGACATCCAAATATTATGCAAACCATGAATAAAAATACGCGAGAAAGGGGGAATCCCCTTACTATTGCAAGCATAGCTGCGACCAATCGTAACGCTCACTCTGGACAAAAATAATTCAATCGCCTTTCCTACTGTCAACTTATTTTCATTCACTTCGTCTTGTAATGGGCCATCAAGAGCACAGAAGTCAAAGCAGAGATGTTTCCGTCCAAAGATATATGGCTGTGTGCTGTGTGCTTGGCGTTCGTGTTACTGCAAAGATATGGGAATCAAGCAATAAGGACACGTAAAGTCCCACAAGAGCATGACGAAAGAATGGGCTAGTTGAAAACAAATTTTCGGTGAGTGAGCGAAAATAATTTTGTTTGTTCTCCAACTTATTATCTCGATTTTCCGAGGATCCCTCATTTCCCGGTAGCAACATGGACCCCATTTCCACTTCTATGAGACTTCTATCCGTGCCTGAATAGAATAATATCATTATGAAAGAGACTAAAAGAAACTTTTTCTTTTTTTTGCATTTCTCTCTCTCTCTTTTCTTTATGACGTGTTAAGATTGCCTGTCGAACCCAACGGAAGAAGAAATAGTATGGTTAATCGATGGACTGTTTAGTTTTGATTGGCTTATGTAAATGTTTATTCAACCAACTATTCCTTAATTTTTGGAATAGTGTAAACGATGTGTCTTATGAGACTGTAGAGGTAGTGGCGTTACAATTCAATCAAGTTCTTTTAAGTGTTGTGATAAATAAACAAGAAATGAAAATTGCGTGATCCTTTTCCAGTCACGTGACTTACAGGAAGACCTCAGCTATAAATGTAAATGCTTGATTATTAAGTTAAAAGGTGATTTCAAGCATTCTTTACGCTCGTCAATTTTTCTCGAGAATTTGTTTACAATCAGCGAGAATCTCCAGATGGTTTTAAGGTTACTGATCGTATTTGCATCAGAAATAAATAAATTCATAATACATTCTGCTTCCGATTTTGAACCATTTCCACATCTCCTCGATCATAATTGTTCAAAAACTATCAGACTACGCAATAATCACGGTTTTAGTTTCTAGAAGGCATTCAAGAACAAATTCAATTGTTGCGACGAAGGGCTAACGCTCGAAACTTCAGCTTTAGAAACTATGGACAGTACACAATTTACAATATCACCTCAGATTATAAAACCAACTTATCGTGTAATATCCCTTACCGACGCAGTACCACAGTTTCTTTAGAGACTTACTCATTCTATACTAAAATAAACTCCTGGAAATAAATGGGATCCTGTTCCTTTTGACTAATAGGTTAAACAAGCGCCCTCCGTTAGATAAAAACGTAAACAGATTTGCCAAGTTGAGTGACAAAAAAGGAAAAACCACACGCGCACGAGATACTAACATAACAATCAAATGACAGACAAAACTACAAGTGAGCGAGATACTAACATATCAATCAAATTAAAGAAAAAAAATTAAATGAGCGAGATACTAACATTATCAAATTACAGAAAAAACTACAAGTGAGCGAGATACTAACATATCAATCAAATTACATTATAACATAGCTAGTAAATTTGTCTAATCAAATTCAATTGCGCGAGCGTGCTTCATATTCCCTATTGTACACGTTCATGACGTCAGCAAACAAATCCCTCGAGAAAAAAAATTTTCTATCGGGTTGAAAATGTTCTAAAACAATTGGTTCATACATCAGCTGTGCGTTCATCGAGGTATGAAGCACTTGGGAAGTTTGGAGAGCACTCAAGAAGCTAGAGTTACGCATCTTTCGTGCTCTCCAAACTTCCCACGTGCTTCATATCTCGATGAACGCACGCTGACGTATGAACCAATTGTTAAGAAAAAAAAAACTACCAGTGTGCAAATACAAACGTTTTCATTTTATAATTGGAATGAAAATGCATTTCGAGGGAAGGCCTGTCATTCGCCCAAACTAACTCCTGTTAGCTAAAACAACCTTTCCTGAGTTTATGTCATCAGGCGGGCTGCACTGGCTTTTAAAGTTATGGCCGGCAGAAGTTCACATTAAAACCCGCGAGGGTAACTGTTATACGGAATCAACATACCTAACTGCTTTGGGGAAGAGTTGCAACTTTTCTTTCTGTTATTTTTATTGGCTGGCAAACTAACTTTATTCAATTATTCCTCGGTAAACCGTTAAATCAGCCTATTACAGACCATCAAATACTCCAAACAAATGGCGCGCATCAAGTGAAGAATAGCAGTGGCTTAAAATACTGAAACTGCGGTACACGAACGTGAAATGAACGTAAAATCAAATTTGAAGAGCACATAGCTTCGTTCGCTATTTGTGATAAAGCACTTTGGTTAGATGAAGCGTGCTTTTACAATTTCGGAAGATGTGGCGAATTGTGTTGGTAAAAATACCAGCCTCAATCAATTTCACGAGTCTAGAATGATTTAATATGATTATTCATGTCTCGGTAGAGTGTTTACACATCCATACTGTTTTCTTGACTGTTGTCAGAGGTTACAAGGAAACAGGAAGTTTAGATCAGCCAATTGCAAAACGGATTATAATAACTATTAATCGTGAAATTAGAAGATCCTCGCAGCTAAGAACACTACTGAAACTAGTAGTTGTAAGTAGGACCTGAAAAAAATTTCAGGCCCGTACGGGAAACTACTAGTTTCAGTAGTGTTCTTAGCTGCGAGGATCTTCTAATTTCATCTTTCCACCGCAGTGCAAATATGTGAATTTTCATATATCTAAAACTATTAATCGTATTACTAGTCAAACAAGTAAAACGAGTATTTCCAGTATTTGCGGCCGGTGAAATCAGTCGAAAGTGAGACAACACTTTGCTTGGGCCGCGTGAGTGCCACAGACAAATCTCCAGGAGTGATTAGTCTATAACTAGACGAGTTGGGAGAAATGGCATTTCTCTCCAATCAGCATTTGCGTGCTGTATTCTTCTTCGCTGTTGGTGGAGTAAGTGCAATTGCGATTTTAAAGATGTGGGAAAATAAAGAATCTGTGCTAAGAGAAATTAGAAGACAATTCAATTCAAACGAGGCTCGACGGCCCGAAGAAAATGATGAAAGGTTTAACTGAGAAGGTAAGATCTATAGTTACTCAAAAGTAAATCGCCCGTCGTTCTTTCGCGTTCTCGAATGGTTTCTTATCCGTGATTCATCAAAGTGATTATCAAGCCGTTGTCAATAGGGCACGGTTGCATTCGAGTCACTAGAGGCTAATAGCTTGTTTCTCGTTTCAGAAACTCACATTTCATGAGATTGACTTAAATTCAGAATATTAAGACGTTTTATTGGAAACCTGAACTAATTAAATTTTGTCTTCCCTCTGTGTTTGTAGACAAATGCAGCTCAAGGCTGGGACGGACAAAGAAGAGTAAAGATCCATTACTAAGTTTAAGGACTTCATTACACAACGGATAGATTTTATTTAAAACAGAATTCGTAATACATGTATATCTTGAATTGTATCATTTATAATAACATAGCGACGAGAAGATAGAATTACTGTTAAACGCTTAGTGAACACTGTTGCATATGCATTTGCGGAACGTTTTTTACATATGACATGCTGTCGCAAATACGTTGACAAGTGACAGCTTAAAAGTGTGAATCAGTGTTAAACGCCTACTGAACACTGCTGCATGTGCACCGGCCGGAACGTTTTTTACATATGACATGCTGTCGCAAATACGTTGACAAGTGACAGCTTAAAAGTGTGAATCAGTGTTAAACGCCTACTGAACACTGTTGCATGTGCACCGGCCGGAACGTTTTTTAAATATGACATGCTGTCGCAAATACGTTGACAAGTGACAGCTTAAAAGTGTGAATCAGTGTTAAACGCCTACTGAACACTGCTGCATGTGCACCGGCCGGAACGTTGTTTACATATAAAATGCTGTCGAAAATACGTTACGTAGTTCTGGCTGCACTAACCACTAGCCTTTGTAGTCTTCAAGTGACAGCTGAAAAGTGTGTTTCATCCACGCTTCGTTAAAACGTGAATGAGCTGGTAAAATTTTAATGGATCAGTCGTTTCGTGCGGTGTTTAATTTAAATTTGATATTGAGTGTTTGCTTTTGTACTTGGTCGCGACAGTTAAAACCGCGCAGTTTTTGTTTCGCAGAAGTGAATGGTTTTCTTTAAGATTTTTTTTCTTCTTTTCTTTTTGGGAGGGGGGGGGGAAGGGGGAGATTTGAGTCAAATGGATTAATGTGTGAATGAAACGCTAACAATTATTCAAAAAATTGACCCTGAAAGAGGATTACTGTGACTCTTAATTTGTGTTGAGGGGATTGTGACCGGAATGCGTTGTTCAGGGGAATCCCCTAAAAGTGAACCCGGCCTTTATTGGCTTGAACGATGTCTTTTTATTCCTTTTGATTCTTTACATTCCTTGCAAAGTGAAATGTTTCAGATCAACAGTGCTCAAGATAGAGAGGCTAGAAACTTTACTTCAACCGGTTTTATTAACCTAGCTAAACACCATATGCCGTGAGATATTTCAATATCTGAAAAACCTTTGCAAGACTAAGGTTGTCGCACGCAGGGAAGGGCGCTGAACAAGAGTTAGTAAAGACCAGCTGTGGGAATGGAAACTTTTCCTGCTACTGTTCTCGTTCGGTTATCTCAACGCGCCTCAGTTGTTATAAATCAAGAGCTTCTCAAAGAATTACAGGAGAAAAACTAATCTCAGCCAAGACTTATTTCTTTTAGTTATGACTAACTTGCTTCATTGGCCACTTACTTTGCTTCGATGATTGGCACTTGGTTCCTGATTTCTATTGTTTGATTTGAAGTGCAGCTTCCCTTGCAAGAAATTATTAAAATACATCTCCGCCGTGCTAGAGACGAGCGAGAAAAAATAGCTTGTGTCTCCTTTTGTTGACGAATCCCAGTAATTTCTCATCCTTGTAGACCCTTTTAATACCGGCAGTGTTTGCCCTTTAGTCTGATGGTAGCTGTAGCTTATTTGTTAAAGTCGTCTCTTAAGATCGAGTGAACGTGTTGTATTTAAGTGATAGCGAGGGGTTGGGAGAATTCTAATACATTAGGAAAATTCGAGTTGGACACAGTGGAGGGTTTTCTTTCGATTTCCAACTTTAAAACTTTTTATTTTTCATGATCATGATTATTATCAAAAAACGGCACGCAATCACCCTTCAGATAACCGGAAGTTAGAATCGGCCGATTGCAGACCATCAAGATACTAAAAACAAATGCGGCGTGCGTCATCCACAGCAGTGGCCTCTTCCTTTCAGCTATTTCCCAGACGCCAGTCAAGTTAGAATCAGCCTATCAAGATATACTCAAGTGAAGAATTACAATGGCTAAAAATAAACTGCGATATTCGAAGGTGAAAAGATGTGTGTGTCCCAACATATTTGGATGTACGTATTATCCGCTGCTATCGGCGGCATAATATCATTTCTGGTGTAAAAATTTTGGAAATCGCCTCATAATGAAGCGACGAAGAGCCCTAAGATTCCAGCCGGGAACATGACGAAAGACAGGGATAGGACGCAATGCCTACTTCATATTCAGGTGAGTGGAAGCGCTTCGTAGACACGAAAGGGAAGAAAAAAATTGATCAGTTGCCGAATTCTTGTGTACGACTGAGCTACTATGCGCACACTGTCCTGAACCTCCTGATCTCAATCATATAGTAGTTTTCTTCGTCTAGTTAGTAAAGAAAAGAAAAGACGGGAAAACGCTGAGAAAAAAAAAGCAGCCCCAACAAAAATTACGAGAGGTACTAATGAAAACGTGAGCACTTGTATTTAGAAAGAGAAAATGGAGAAATAAATTGATTCTTCCAACTATACCAAGACTGTTCTCTTTCGGCCATTTAGTTAAAACAACCGCGAGGAGCTCAGTGTTACCCGAATGTCTAATTAAACCAGTGAGTAATTTACCTGCTTTAAATAACCTTTTCCGAGTTATGTTCGGAGTTGACTTTGGTTTGCTCAATTTTAACGCACTACTTGTTCTTTACAATAAATACGCGAAAGCATAATTGCCGTTGTTCTTTCAACAGCGCCTAGTCACGCCACGAAGAGCAAGCGAGGAACGAGGTGGCTGGGTGCTAAGTCACTGCATATTCAGTACCAAAAAAGCTTAGCGAAGCACTTTCAGTTGCAACCTTGTCGTGTGACGTGACCGAAAAAGGACTGCGAATGAAACTATACACTCCTTAGACTGAATATTATTGAATCAAAAAACATTAGGCTTAGAAATCCATAGCTTCACAGGAATCTAGTTTTTCGAATAAATTATAATTGCTGCTTTTTGAGACCGTCATTCGGGAATATATTTATCGTTCAGTGAACAGCACTTTAGACGCTTGAGGCTTTTCAATTCTGGCTTTCTGGAAAAAAGAATTAGATTCAATGACGCAACATTATTCTCTAGCATTTTAATTGCTGACAAGCCCCATTTTAACTGACAGATCAATTGATTTTTTTGCCTTTTTTGTGTCTATCTATTTATGTGATTTCCGGGAGATAAGTTGGCAGGTTGCTCTTGTGTAATCCGTCAATTAACCAAGGAGAGGAAAGGGTGCTTGTTTGATGCAATGATTTTTTTTCAGGGTACATAGTTGATTATGGAGCGAAGAGTAGAGGTTGTTTGGACTTCAATACAGCCCAGGCAATTGTAGAACAAAGAGTATAATTTTCCTGACTCGGTTTAACAGATCATCGCAATCCTGTAGAGTTCACCCGGTACAAGTAAATTTAGTAATTAGAGACAGCGCACCGAGCAATGGACAGAAAAGGTCGTTTACCTGCATATCTTTGGAGTTTTGCTTGTATAATTACTTTTCGCCATGTTAGGCGTAGAAAAGCTTTTGAATCTTCTCTTTGCTTGTTCCATTTCACATTTTACCAGCTGCAGTTGTGCCAAAGTCTATGCGAGCTCAATTTACATAGAATATGATCACGGACTAGCATCTAGTTTCTCTTGACAATACTACCCCTAAACCACACATTAAGGTCTTGAGACCTGCTGTTTAGGGCTGTCTACCTTTTGTAGGTAACTGAAATATGTTTTCTGGGTATCTTTTACCGGTGTAGATTCATTGCTTGGCAGGAAAGTCAATTGTTCGACTCACTAATGCAGCTAAGGACGGGTTGCTTTTTCAAATGCTACTTGAACACATTGGGTGATGTGGCGTGACATTCAAAAAAGCATTGATATCATCATTATACAAATAAACTGGTGGGGAATCCCCGACCTGTCGCCCGTAGTTGAAGAAGCGGCAGGCATCCATGTTCTGTTTCGTTAAGGTTAATTACTTCTATGTTGTTGGAAAAACGTTTTCCGATCATGGTTACAACTAAATGACTTGATTTGACCGGTATACCAGCAGATAAGTTTCAGAAAAACGTACGCATCGTACTTTTGCGAGTAATTCTGAGTCACTGTGTCATCAAAGACGTCTGATTGAAAATTGAATTAACGTACGCATCGTATTTATGCGAGTAATTCTGAGTCGCTGTGTCATCAAAGACGTCTGATTGAAAATTGAATTAACGTACGCATCGTATTTATGCGAGTAATTCTGAGTCGCTGTGTCATCAAAGGCGTCTTATTGAAAATTGAATTAAATTAAATTTGAAATTTGTAGTAGTGTGCCATCCACTACCCGCTTCACGACAGTGGAAATTATTTACAACAACGTTTTACAACAACGTTTATTTCCTCTCCTCAGCCTTTCGAAGGCCGAGGAGAGGAAATATGTTTCTAATGTCCTAAAGGCAAATGGTTTTACAAAAACCATTCAGCCATTTGCCTTTAGGACATTAGAAACATATTTCCTCTCCTCAGCCTTCGAAAAAATAAATATTGAGCATGTAATGGCAGCTTGACAGTATGACAGCAGCTTGACAGTATGACAGCAGCTTGACAGTATGACAGCAGCTTGACAGTATGACAGCAGCTTGACAGTATGACACTCTTATCATGATGAAGTATTATCGGGAGTTCAATACGCACAATAACCAGCCCGTAAATAGAACCGGAAGTCAACGGCTGATTGCAGTCACTCAAGATCGAAACAAATGCGGCGTGCGTCATCACGTTTTTCACAGACACCAATCAAGTTGGAATCAGCCAATCATAACGGAGTAGCTGTCGTCAGATGAAGAATAACATTAGCTGAAAATAAACTTGCGATGTTTGGTTCTTTGGCGTAAACTCCGGTACTTGAAGGTGAAAAGATGTGTGTGTCTCAAAATATTTGGATGTATTTTTTATCCACTGCTATCGGCTGTTTAATATCATTTCTGGTGTTAAAATTTTGGAATTCGCCCCAGAATGAAGCGACAAGGAGGCCCAAGATACCAGTGGAACATGACGAAAGACGGGAATAAGAGACGATGCCTTCTTTATATTCAGGTGAGTGAACTGCTGCTGCGGAGAAGTGTAGAGTAAGGTGTGATTCCTTAAGATGTGAATACTGCTTCAAAGCCCCGGAATCAAAACCATCCGTCTCTTAACATGTTCCACAGTTTCCTGATTATGAGATACCTTTTTGAAAATCTATTTATTAAATCAACAAAAAAATCGAAATTTTTGAAAACGAGTCACGCATGAGGTCCTGAGGGAAGAAGGTCAAACAATATCTTAGTTTAAAGTTGTGATCCAGCATTGATTAGTTATGCCATGTATTGAGTTGACTTTAGTTTGCACAAATATAACTCACTTCTTGTCCTTTACAATAAATACGCGAGAGTATAATTCCCGCTGTTTTGCATTAAGCGCCCAACCACGCCGGGTAGAGCAAGCGAGAAACGAGGTACTGAATATGCAATGACTTGGCACCCAGCCACTAAAAAAGCTTTACGCAGCACTTTCAGTCGCAACCCCATCATGTGATATGACTGATAAAGGACCACGAATACGACTATACATTCCTTAGACGGAATAGTATTTAAGGAACTGAAACTTCTTTCGAAGCCTCGTTGCTTTTCAGGCTTTGCCCTCAAAAATATTAGGTTTAAAAGTCCATGGCTTCACAAGAATCTAGGTTTTCGAATAAATTTTTATTGTTGCTGCTTTTTGAGGCCGTCATTCGGGAACATATTTATCGTTTAATAAATAGCATTTTTGTTACGTAGATGCCGAGGCTTTCTGTTAAGGGGATTAGATTCAATGACACGAATAAAGTAACGCCACATGATCCTCAAGTATTAATTGCTCACAAGCCCTATTTAACCGACAGGTCAATTTATTTATGTGATTTCCGTGACTCAAGTTGGCAGGTTTCTCTTGTGTAATCCGTTAATCAACTAAGGAGAGGGAAGAGTGCTTGTTTGATGTTATGATTTTTTTTTCAGGGTACATAGTTAATTATGGAGCGAAGAGTAGAAGCTGTGTGCGATTAGTGTTTGAACTTCAATACAGCAAAGGCAAATGTAGAACAAAGAATTTAATTTTCCTGACTCGCATGAACAGATCATCGCAATTCTGTAGAGTTTATCCAGTACAAGTAAACTTAGTAATTAAAAAACATTGGGTCGCCGAAAAGAAGCGGAAGTGGAATCCCCTGACTGACGCTGTGTAATCCGTTAATTAAGGAGAGGGAAGAGTGCTTGTTTGACGTAAGGTTTTTTTTTTCAGGGTACACAGTTAATTATGGAGCGAAGAGTAGAAGCTGTGTGCGATTAGTGTTTGAACTTCGATATAGCGCAGGCAGATGTAAAACAAAGAATTTGATTTTCCTGACTTGCATGAAGAGATTATCGCAATTCTGTAGAGTTTATCCGGTACAAGTAAACTTAGTTATTAAAAAACATTGGATCGCCGAAAAGAAGCGAAAGTGGAATCCCCTGACTGACGCTTTCTTATCCTCACTAAAACCTGGGTAACGAGTTAACGCAAACGAAAGCTCAAAAACAACTGACTAAAACTCCGCGAAAACAAACTAAAAGTACGCGAAAATGTCCACGTGAGTTTTTCAATGTCAAGGTTGGAGTACTTTGACGTGATTGGCTAATTTGTGAAATCATGCAGCCGATCGCAGTGATCAGTGTTTGCAGTGACTGAATAGCCAAGTCTGGACTCGACTTAGAAATAATCTGATGTAGTCAACTGTGAAATAATGTCACTCGCGAAAAACACAGGGGTCTGTCTTGCGTAATATGCTGTTATGCTAATGTTTTTATTTTTAGTAAAAGAGGGACGAAAGCAGTTTTGCTCCCATTCATTAAAGTTTAAAATTTAGAACTTGGGTTCAAGTCATAATAGTTTTAAAATGTGAGAAATATGTCTTCACACTCGCGTGGTTTTTTATTCAGGAAGAAGACAGGTCGAATATTTCGTGACAGTAGAATAGCACATGATTCGCATCTCAGTAAGAACTGCTGTCGATCAGGCGATTTATTCACCTGAAATTGTCATTTGGAAGGCTCTGGTCGCAATCTTCAAAATTTAAACAATAAAAGAGGCCCACTGTCCGATAAAAGAACGAAAAAAAATGTTAAACCAAAATAGCGCGACATCCAAATATTATGCAAATCATGAATAAAAATACGAGAATGGGGAATCCCCTTACTATCGCAAGCGTAACGCTCACTCCGGACGAAAAGAATTCAATCGCCTTTCCCGCTACCAACTTGTTTGCATCCACTACGTCTTGTAATGGGCCATCAAGAGCACAGAGGCTAAAGCAGAGATGTTTCCATCCGAAGATATATGGCTGTGTGCTGTGTCCGCTGCCATTATTGTACTCCTGATGTACTTAAACAAACTCTTAGAAATAAATGAGATCCTGTTCCTTTCAAATAATACGTTAGACAAGCGCTCTCAATTAGACAAAAACATAAACAGATTTGCCAAGTTGAGTGAGAGTTCGCAAATACAAATGTTTTTCATCTGATAATTGGAATGAAAGTGCGTTTCGAGGGAAGGCCTTCCATTCGCCCAGAAAGAACTTTTTTTTCCGTTAACTAAAACAACCTTTCCCGAGTTTATGTCATTAGGCAGACTGCAGTGGCTTTTAAAAGTTATGGCTGGCAGAAGTTGGCATTAAAACCCGCAAGGGTAACTGTTATACGGACTAAACATACCGTTAGAGAATTACAGAGAAAAAATTAATAAGCTTGTTTGTTTTGTTATGACTATCGTGCTTCATTGGCCACTTACTTTGCTTCAATGATTGTCATTTGGTTCATAATTTGACTCGCGGCTGCCCTAATTAAAATGCATCTCCGAGATGTAAGAGCGACACGCGAATCCCAGTAATTTCTCATCCCTGTAGACCTTTGAAATACCGCCAGTGTTCATGTTTGAGATTACGATTTGCCCTTCAGTCTGATGATAGCATATTTGTCGAAGTCGTCTCTTAATATCGAGTGAACGTGTTGTATTAGAGAGCGGTAATGGTAATGTGGGTTTTACCATGTGAAGTGAAGTCGGCAGTGCACTTTGGCCCGGAAGTTAGAATCAGCCAATTGCAGACCGTCAATATACTGACACAAATAGAGCAGCAACAGGAGCTTTCCGTGGTAAAGTTCTTGAAACTGACGATATGTGTGTGTCTAAGGATATTTGGATGTGTTTATTATCCGCTGCTATCGGCGGCATAATATCATTTCTGGTGTTAAAATTTTGGAATTCGCCTCAGACTGAAGCGACAAGGAGGCCCAAAATACATGTGGAACATGATGAAAGGGAGTGATAGGACACGATGTTTACTTTATGTTCAGGTGAGTGGAGGCGCTTTTTAAAGACGAAAGGGAAGAAAAAAATTGAAAAAATGTCAAATTCTAGTGTGTGACTAAACTACCATGGTGCACACTGTCCTGAACATCTTGATCTCAATAATATAGAAGTTTTGTCGACTAGTTAGTCATTTCGCTGGCCAAACTTTTGCGGTGCGGGGACGTGTGTAGAGTTAGGTGTAATTCCCTAAGATGTGAATATTGCTTCAAAGCCACGGAATCAAAACCATCTGTCTCTTAACATGTTCCACAGTTTCCTGATTATGAGATACCTTTTTTTGAAAATCTATTCACTAAATCAACAAAAAAAATGGAAATTTTCTGAAAACGAGTTACACATCCTCTGACGTATGTCTCATTATTAAAACGAGTTACGCATGAGGTCCTGAGAGACTAGAAGGTCACACAATGTCTTACTTTAAAGTTGGGATTCAGCGGAACAGCTTAATTTTATTCCTGTATTGATCAGTTACGCCATGAGTTGACTTTAGTTTGCACAATTTGAACTCACTACTTATCCTTTATAATAAATACGCGAGAGTACAATTGCTGCTGTTTTGTAATAGGCGCTAGCCACGCTGGGTAGAGCAAGCGAAAAACAGGTGGGTGGGTGCCAAGTCACTGCATATTTAGCATTTTTTTTAACAATGATTAGCAAAGCAACTTCAGACGCAACCATATCATGTGACGTGACAAAACAATATTAATTATGCGTGTAGTACTCTCACGCAAGGTGGGAGTACACGGTGCACTTTGGCCCGGAAGTTGGAATCAGCCAATTGCAGACCGTCAATACACACAACACAGGACACAGCAACAGGCGCTTAAAGGGGTAAAGAAGATGTGTGTGTCTAAGGATATTTGGATGTGTTTATTATCCGCTGCTATCGGCGGAATAATATCATTTCTGTTGTTAAAATTTTGGAATTCGCCTCGGACTGAAGCGACGATGAGGCCCAAGATACCAGTGGAACATAATGAAAGAGAGCGATAGGACACGATGCTTACTTTATATTCAGGTGAGTGGAAGCGCTTCGTAGAGACGAAAGGGAAGAAAAAAATTGAAAAAATGTCGAATTCTAGTGTGTTACTAAACTACCATGGTACACACTGTCCTGAACCTCCTGATCTCAATCATATAGAAGTTCTGCCGACCAGTTAGTAATTTCGCTGGCCAAACTTTTGCGGCGCGGGGTCGTGCAGAGTTACGTGTGATTCCTTGAGATGTGAATATTGCTTCAAAGCCCCAGAATCGAAACCATCCGTCTCTTAACATGTTCCACAGTTTCCTGATTATGAGATATCTTGTTTTGAAAATATATTCACTAAATCAGCAAAATAAATTGAAAGTTTTTGAAAACGAGTTATGCAAATTCTGAAGTAGGTCATTATAAGAGCGAGTTACGCATGAGGTCCTGAGAGACTAAAAGGTCAAACAGTATCTGACTTTAAAGTTGGGATTCAGCGGAACAGTTTTATTTTATTCATGCATTGATTAGTTACGCCATGTATTGAGTTGACTTGAGTTTGCACAATTTGAACTCATTACTTGTCCTTTACAATAAATACGCGACGTGGTAATTGCTGCGGTTTTGTAATAAGCGCCCAGTCACGCCGGGTAGAGCAAGCGAGAACCAGGTGGCTGGGTGTCAAGTCATTGCATATTCGGTATTAAAAACGATAAACGAAGCAACTTCAGTCGCAACCATATCATGTGACGTGACTATACATTGCCAAGTCGTTATCACTGCTTATCCGCTTTATGCTTAGCGAAGCACATTCTGAATATAAATTAAGGAATTAAGATTGAATATCAATTAAGGAAGTGAAATTCCTTTTGGAGTCTCGGTGCCTTTCAGGCTTGCCCCGAAAAAACATTAGGTTTAAAAGTCCATTGCTTCTTTTCCCTTTTTTGAGTCTTTTTATGTGATTTCCGTGACACAAGTTGGCAGGTTTCTCTTGTGTAATCTGTTAATTAACTAAGGAGAGGGAAGAGTGCTTGTTTGATGTAATGATTTTTTTTGAGGGTACACAGTTAATTATGGAGCGAAGAGTAGAAGCTGTGTGCGATTAGTGTTTGGACTTCAATACAGCGCAGGCAAATGTAGAACAAAGAATTTAATTTTCCTAACTTGCATGAACAGATCATCGCATTCCTGTAGAGTTTAACCGGTACAAGTAAACTTAGTAATTAAAAAACATTGGATCGCCGAAAAGAAGCGGAAGTGGAATCCCCTGACTGACGCTCTCCTATCCTCACTCAAACCTGTGTTTTGGTGCGACGAACCACTAGATAAGACAGCCTCTATGCCTTGAGGTCGGAATACATAATACGATTTAACTCAACATAACAAGAGACTACAAACTTCTTCCATGAATGCAGCCAGAGTCATATTCACTGTGATCGAGTCACAGCGGCATATGGGATATAAAGACGTCATAACTAAAGGCTACAAACTTCTTACTTTTAATATTAATTCTTGAAAACGGCTTATTGTTAGTATTTTGGGGAACTGGATTCAAGCTTTTTTTTTTTTCAAATTGTGCTGGAAGGCATTTAATGAAAGTTAAAATCGGGTGGTATAGCGTGACATTCGAAAGAGCATTTCTGTCATCATTATGCCAATAACCTCACGGGTAATCCCCAAACCTGTCGCCCGTAGTAGAAGAAACGGTTGTCACCCAAGTTCTGTTTCGTTAAGTGTAAAAAATCAATTTACGAAAAAAGAGGCTGGAGTACAAACTCTTAAAATATATTTATTAAACTTGTTAAATGAACCACAACATTTGGCTGAAATAAAAGCTCCGAAACTTCTTAAAATTCCAAACAAAGGGGTAACGAGTTAACGCGAACGAAAGCTCAAAAACAACTGAATAAAACTCCGCGAAAACAAAAGTACGCGGAAAATGTCCACGTCAGTTTTCCAATGCCACTGGTCATGGTTAGAGTTCTTTGACGTGGCTAATTTGGGAAATCACGCGCCCCGCTTGTGAATACAAAAAGAATCCGAAGGAAGGAGAGGAGGAGAAACTGAATGGTTATTTGAAATAAGAAAAAAAAAAAAAAAAAAAAGAAAAAGAAAGAGATTTTCTACAGTTAAGGTTCATTACTTTTATATTGTTGGAAAAACGTTTTCCGATCATGATTATGACTATGGGAGTTAATTTTACTAGCAGATAAGTTTCAGAAAAACGTACACATCGTATTTATGAGAGTAATTCTGAGTTGCTGTGTTATCGTTGACATCTGATTGAAGCAGAGCTTTTATACTATAAGTTACGACGAGCATATAGTACGTTCGCTGTTAGACTGATAAAGCACTTTAGTTCGACTGTGAAGCATGTCTTTATACCTTCGGACGAATGTGGCAAATAGGACATTTTCGATATATTAAAATTCAAACTTAGCTCCGGGGCTTGGGGGAATAAACAAAAGAAGTCACATCGAGGTTGAGGGATGAATAATTAATTTCTTTTGTTTTATTCCCCCTAGCCTCAGAGCCACGTTAGATTTTATTATATCGAAAACGGCCCATTGTGCTTGCAAAATTATCAGCCTCGATCAATTTCAAGCGTGTAGCATGAGTTTGTATTGGATGATTATTCATATCTTGTACGGACTTGGAAGGGTGTTTACACACCCACACTGTTTCATGACAGTTGTCAATCTTGTGCGGACTCGGTAGGGTGTTTACACCCCTTTACTGTTTCTTGACCGTTGTCCAAGGTTACGAGCGTGTATGGTTCAAACTACACATCACCATCGCGTAAAAAAACAAACGAGACAAAAGGCTACCATTTATAATCGCTGTCGCTCACTAATAGCAACTAAATACTTTGAGCACAAGGTAGGAAGCCACTTGCGCTGGATAAGAGTTTGAATTGTAAAACATTTTAAATTTTTTAATTCTGCAGATATGGAGATCTCCTGTAAAATCAAGAAACCTATTTTGTAGCGCTGTGACCCGGTTGATGTCTTATGATATGTGTTATACGGTCAAGATTTTTAGTACAAATACTTTGCATATTTAATGTAAATAATGCTTGCGGCAGTTCAGAAATGTGCCCTGGCCTGTATTTATTCCGTGACCTTCTTCCAGTCGCATGCCTTGACGAAAGTCTCTCTGAACGAATAGTTTTACAATTTCCCAGTTGTTCTTCAACCGGAAACTTAAAGGTCGTTTTTCGCAACACTAATTCCGGGTATGAAGAGCTTTTCAGAAAAAACTAATCGGGGAGATGATGTTGTACAAAGTTTTTGTAGTTTTTCAATGGTTTTGAGGCTGCAGTTGTTAGTTGAAATACCTAAGCTACATAGGGACACGCCTTTTTTTTTCGGGCGTTTACCTCACCCTTGTGAGCGATTGCTTGCGAAACGCAAATCAGAGAATCATGGTCTCCGTGATTTGACGTTGAGTAAGCACAAAGGGTCGTGGATCCTTCCCGACTGAAACGATCTCTTTTCTCGTCACAGAAGAGTAAAGTTTGATAGTTATGTAATAAAACTGATCCTCTGTTTGACAGAATTCAACGTCGTCCTAGTAAGTATATATTTCAAACATCAAACTGGTGCAGCATGGCCAGGGTTAGTGAATTATTGGAAACTGATAATCATATAATACGACCTTATTTTCGTTTCGCCAATCACGCAAAATTCTTCGAAACGCGGTTTCTTTTTATAGAAACACTATTCGCTATGTTTGATTTATGGAAACTTTACTCAAACTCCTACACGGCATTGCTGAACGAAGTTCTTATAACGACATGCTTGATCGAACCAGCCATGCTATCATACTTCACCGTTAGAACGAATATAGACTACAGCTTCCCACTGTCCTTACTTTTTCAACAGGAGACTTTATTGGCCGTTCCCCGCTGTACTAACCCCGGATATGAAGCGCTCCCTAAAAAGGAGAGTAACCGTGAAAGAAGAAGTGCTACAATGGTTCGCAGTTCCAGAATTTTTCGCACTAAGTGCGGTTATATCACGAATGCAACCGAAAACTTTGTAACACGACGTGAATAAACCTTGATCAGGAGCCCATTACTTCCATGATAGGTAATGGGCTTCTACCTTAATAAAGTACTTTTTTCCTCAGCTCTGTAAATGTATTATAGTAAAATACTAAACATTTCACTTAAAGAAATGATCAATGACTGGGAAATATAATTGTTTATCTGAGATTATTCATAGGCCAGCTCTCGGTCTTTGCGACTTATGAATCTAAAATTACTTTTCAAATTCTGATTTGAAAAGTTTTGCTCCCATTCATTAAAGTTTAAAATTTAGAATTTGGGTTCAAATCATAATAGTTTTAAAAATGTGAGATATATGTCGTCGCACTCGCGTGGTTTGTATTCAGCAAGAAGACAGGTCGAATATTTCGTGACGGTAGAATAGCATATGATTCACATTTCAGTAAGAACTGCCATTTGGAAGGCTCTGGTCGCAATCTTCAAACTTCCAACAATAAAAGAGGCCCACTGTCCGATAAAAGAACGAAAAAAAGTGTTAAACCAAAATAGCGCGACATCCAAATATTATGCAAATCATGAAGAAAAATCCTCGAGAAAGGGGAATCCCCTTACTATCGCAAGCATAGCTGCGACCAATCGTAACGCTCACTCCGGACAAAAAGAATCGAATCGCCTTTCCCCTTTATTTACATTCACTACGTCTTGTAATGGGCCATAATGAGCACAGAGGCCAAAGCGGAGATGTTTCCATCCAAAGATATATGGCTGTGTGCTGTATCCGCTGCCATGGGTGCTATTATAGTACTCCTGGTGTCCGTGTTACAGCCAAGATGTGGGAATCAAGCGATGAGGACACGCAAAGTCCCACAAGAGGATGACGAAAGAATGGGCTAGTTGAAAAAAATCTTCCGTGAGTGAGCAAAAATAATTTTGTTTGTTCTCCATCTTATAATCTCGATTTCCCGAGCATCCCTCATTTCCTGGTGGACCCCATTTCCACTTTGCCTGAATATGTTATGAAAGAGACTAAAAGAAACTAAAAACTAACTTTTTCACTTTTTTGCATTTCTCCCTCTCTCTCTCTCCTTTAAGACGTGCCAAGATTGCCTGTCGAACCCAACGGAAGAAGAAACAGAATGGTTAATCGATGGACTGTTTAGTTTTGATTGGCTTATGTAGATGTTTATTCAACCAACTATCGTTTGATTTTTGGAATAGTGTAAACGATGTGTCTTATGAGACTGTAGAGGTAGTGGCGTCACAATTCAATCAAGTTCTTTTGAGTGTTGTCGTAAATAAAAAAGAAATGAAAATTGGGTGATCTTTTTCCAGTCGCGTGACTAAAAGAAAGATCTCAGCTGTAAATGTAAATGCTCAATTATTAAGTCAAAAGGTGATTTCAAGCATTCTTTACGCTCGAGAATTTGTTTACGTTCAGCGAGAACCTCCAGATGGTTTTAAGGTTACTGATCTTATTTACATCAGAAATGAATAAATTCACAATACATTCTGCTTGCGATTTTGAACCATTTCCACATCTCCTCGATCATAATTGAAAACAAACTATCAGACTACTCAATGATCACGGTTTTTGTTTCAAGAACAAATTGTCTCTTAAGATCGAATGAACGTGTTGTATTATTAAGTAATAGAGGGTGGTTGGGAATTTAGCTAAGGTAGCTCTCATGCCAATTGAAATGGTCTGCAGGAAACGTCTCAGGTAGCTGACGTGACACTGTGGCCCGGAAGTTAGAATCAGCCAATTGCAGACCATCACTGAGATACTCAAAACAAATAGCGCGTGTCGAAAAAAAGCTGTTTGTATGATACGGAGGTGAAAGGATGTGTGTGTATCAAAATGTTTGGATGTACGTATTATCCGCTGCTATTGGCGGCATAATATCATTTCTGCTGTTAAAATTTTGGAATTCGCCGCAGAATGAAGCGACGAGGAACCTTAAGATACCAGTAGAACATGACGAAAGATGGGGATAGGAGATGATGCCTACTTTATATTCAGGTGAGTGGAAGCGCTTGGAAGAGACGAAACGGAAGAAAGAAAAATTGATAAATTGCCGAATTCTAGTGTGTGACTAAACTACCATGGTGCACACTGTCCTGAACCTCCTGATCTCAATCATATAGAAGTTTTGTCGACTAGTTAGTAATTTCGCGGACCAAACTTTTGCGGCGCGGGGGCGCGTGGGTTTAAGAGTGATTCCTCAAGATGTGGTTATTGCTTCAAGGCCCCGGAATAAAAACCATTCGTCTCTTAAGATGTTCCACAGTTTCCTGATTATGAGATACCTTTTTTTTACTATTCACTAAATCAACAAAAAAATTTTGGGGAAACGAGTTTTCATCATGCAATGATTGGTTACGCCATGAATTGATGAGTTAATTGGGATTAAAATATCATCTCCAGTTGGGTTCAGACGGGACAGCTTAGTTTTATCCATGTTTTGATTAGTTACGCTGTCAAAAGAGACTTACGGAAACTTTTGTTTACAGGAATTTACGATTCGATGATGGACTTACAACAGAAGAACGGACAGAACTTTTGATGGCTGAATTGTCTTATTACGCACTCTGTTTGACAGGACAGTAGATATTCTCAGTTGAAATAGTGTAAACAATGTTTCTCATTAATTATAAGCTGTAGCGTCGAGAAAGCAAATACATGTACAAAGCAAACAACAAAGCAAGCATAAAATTCTTCTCGTCTTTTTCAGTCATTCTTTCCTTCGATGAAAATTATTTTCATAAATTTTTTATTGCAGTTTACACCGCCGATTTTCGTTTTATGGGGGGATTAGGGAAGTTTTGCATCGTGATACTAACAAAATCCGCCCAGGTGCCCCCTTCAGGATATAAATAACACCCCCAGTTTGTCTGTGACAGACGACGATGGACAACCGTCGGTTACGATTTTAATGGAGCGCTGTTAATGAAGTTGGTGGAATCCTCACTTCCCTTGTTCCAACGGTTATAGGTTGCGAAAACAAAGGAAATTATAACCAAGTAAAGAGGCTCTTGACTGCTAAACAAATTCTCCTTGTCAGCAAACTAGAAAATTTGTAGAGACCAGTATAGAGAATATGCATACTGATGCTAGGGAGTGAAGGGTTAAAATAGATACCAAGGTGAGTTCACATGTACAAGTAATTTTCGTCCAATTGGCGTGACCTTCAGTATTTGAAAATTATTGATAAAGGAAATCTTGGCAGTCCTTCAAAAACGAAGTTGTCGTGTCGCTGTAAAAATGGTTTTGGATTTCTCTTCATGGAAAGTGATCTCATTGCCGTATTCCCGCCCAGAGCACGTTCAGGCTTTGAAAGTGATCTGCCTTTTTGTTTCCTTAATCGGCTCGTTGATGTAGCTGAGAACGGGTTACTTTCAGAATGAATGAAGCAGCATTTGACGAATGTTCAAAATTTTGGTGTTGTTGATGTTCTTGTTTCATTCAGTTTTTGTTTTTGGTTTTTTTATCCTTGTTCTTTCGTTTTCTTAGTTCAACCTTGATATGTTTAACTCGTTATGCTCTGCCTCACGGTTTAAATATGATCTGATTTAAAAAAAGAAGGAAAATTACAGATTCGCTGAAAAGAAGCGAAAGTAGAATCCCCCGACTGACGCTTTCTTATCCTCACTCAAACTTGTATTTTGATGCGAGTAACCACAAGATAAGACAGTCTCTATGCCTTGAGGTCGGAACAGTTAATACGATTTAACTTAACATAACTAGAGACTGCAAACCTCTTCCACGAGCCATATTCATTGTGATCGAGTCACGGTGTTCTATGGCAGATAAAGACGACATAACTTAAGGCTACAAACTTCTGGCTTTTAATACAAAGTCTTAAAAACGACTCTTTTTTTGTTTGGGGAAGTTTTTAACTCTAACCCCTTTTTTCCTCAAATTCTGCTTGAAGGCACTTAGTGAAAGTTAAGATTGGGTGATGTGACGTGACATTCAAAAGAGCACTGATGTCATCATTATGCAAATATACTGGCGGGGAATCCCCAAACCTGCCACCCGCTGTTGAAGAAACGGTTTCATTCAAGTTCTGTTTCGTTAGGCTGATTACTTTTATATTGTTGGGAAACTTTTTCCAATCACGATTATAACTAAAAGACTTGATTTCAACGGTATACCAGCAGATAAGTTTCAGAAAAACGTATGCTTCGTATTTTTGAGAGTAATTCTTAGTTGCTGTCTCATGGAAGACGTCTGATTGAAAATTGAATTAAGTTAAATTTTAAATTTTTTTCTGCTAACCAAAACAACCTTTCCAGAGTTTATGTCATCAGGCGGGCTGCAGTGGCTTTTAAAAGTTACGGTTGGCAGAGGTTTGCATTAAAACTCGCTAGGGTAACTGTCGTACCGACTAAACATACCGTTAAAGAATTATTGAGATAAGAAATATCTGACTTTAAAGTTGGGATTCAGCTGAACAGTTTTATTTTATTCATGCATTGATTAGTTACACCGTGTATTGAGTTGACTTGAGTTTGCACAATTTGAACTCACTACTTGTCCTTTACAATAAATACGCGACATGGTGATTGCTGCGGTTTTGTAATAAGCGCCCAGTCACGCCGGGTAGAGCAAGCGAGAAACAGGTGGCTGAAAAATGATAATGAAAGCAACTTCAGTCGCAACCATATCATGTGACGTGACTATACATTGCCAAGTCACTGCATATCCGGCTTAGTGCTTAGCGAAGCACATTCTTAAGACTGAATATTAATTAAGAAAGTGAAATCCCTTTTGGAGCCTCGTTGCCTTTCAGGCTTGCCCCGAAAAAACATTAGGTTTAGAAGTCCATAGCTTCTTTTCCCTTTTTTGAGTCTTTTTATGTGATTTCAGTGACACAAGTTGGCAGGTTTCTCTTGTGTAATTTGTTAATTAACTAAGGAGAGGGAAGAGTGCTTGTTTGATGTAATGATTTTTTTTTCAGGGTACACAGTTAATTATGGAGCGAAGAGTAGAAGCTGTGTGCGATTAGCGTTTGGACTTCAATACAGCGCAGGCAAATGTAGAACAAAGAATTTAATTTTTCCTAACTTGCATGAAAAGATCATCGCAATCCTGTAGAGTTTAACCGGTACAAGTAAACTTAGTAATTAAAAAACATTGCATCGCCGAAAAGAAGCGGAAGTGGAATCCCCTGACTGACGCTCTCCTATCCTCACTCAAACCTGTGTTTTGGTGCGACGAACCACTAGATAAGACAGCCTCTATGCCTTGAGGTCGGAATACGTAATACGATTTAACTCAACATAACAAGAGACTACAAACTTCTTCCACGAATGCAGTCAGAGTCATATTCACTGTGATCGAGTCACAGCGGCATATGGGATATAAAGACGTCATAACTAAAGGCTACAGACTTCTTGCTTTTAATATCAATTCTTGGAAACGACTTATTGTTAGTATTTTGGGGAACTGGATTCAAGCCCCTGTTTTCAAATTGTGCTGGAAGGCATTTAATGAAAGTTAAAATTGGGTGGTATGGCGTGACATTCGAAAGAGCACTTCTGTCATCATCATGTAAATAAACTCACGGGGAATCCCTAAACCTGTCGCCCGTAATAGAAGAAACGGTTGTCACCCAATTTCTGTTTCGTTAGGTGTAAAAAATCTATTTACGAAAAAAGAGGCTAGAGTCCAAACTCTTAAAATATATTTATTAAACTTGTTAAATGAACCACAACATTTGGCTGAAATAAAAGCTCCGAAACTTCTTGAAACTTTCAAACAAAGGGTAACTAATTTACGCGAACGAAAGCTCAAAAACAACTTACTAAACCTCCGCGAAAACAAACTAAAAGTACGCGAAAATGTCCACGTGAGTTTTTCAATGTCAAGGTGGGAGTTCTTTGACGTGATTGGCTAATTTGTGAAATCACGCGCCCCGCTTGTGAATACAAAAAGAATACGAAGGAGGGAGAGGAAGAGAAACTCAATTGTTACTTGAAATAAAAAAAAAGAAAGATATTTTCTACAGTTAAGGTTCATTACTTTTATATTGTTGGAAAAACGTTTTCCGATCATGATTATGACTAGAGGACTTAATTTCACCGGTATACCAACAGATAAGTTTCAGAAAAACGTACGCATCGTATTTATGAGAGTAATTCTGAGTCGCTGTGTTTTCGTTGACGTCTGATTGAAGCGCAGCTTTTATACTACAGTTTGCGAAAAGCATATAGCTACTTTCGCTATTAGACTGATAAAGCACTTTAGTTCGACTGGGAAGCATGTCTTTATACCTTCGGATAAAATGTGGCAAATACGCCATTTTCAATATATTAAAATTCTAACTTGGCTCCGAGGCTTGGGGGATAAACAAAAGAAATTACATCGTGAAAAACAAACGAGACTACGGAGCTACTATTTATAATAGTGGAGCAGCGCGGCTTTTATACCACAAGTTGCGACGAGCATATAGCTACGTTCGCTATTAGACTGATAAAGCACTTTAGTTCGACTGGGAAGCATGTCTTTATACCTTCGAACGAATGTGGCAAATAGGCCATTTTCGATATATTAAAATTCAAACTTGGCTCCGAGGCTTGGGGAATAAACAAAAGAAATCACATCGTAAAAAAACAAACGGGACAAAAGGCTATTATTTGTAATCGCTGTCACTCACTAATGGCAAATAAATACTGTAAGCACAAGGTAGGGAGCCACTTGCGGTGGCTCTTGCCGATTGTGTTTCACTGGCAAAGCTCGAGGTGCGATTTGTCTAGAACTAAACGAGTTGGGAGAAATGCGGTATTCCTCTCCGATAAATATTTGTGAACAATTCTTCGATT
The DNA here is from genome assembly GCF_036669915.1 of Pocillopora verrucosa. NCBI lineage: Eukaryota > Metazoa > Cnidaria > Anthozoa > Scleractinia > Pocilloporidae > Pocillopora > Pocillopora verrucosa. Next base: position 20,675,248 of record NC_089319.1, on the reverse strand, counting down.
CCCAAACGCGTTGCGAATTCTGGCAAGAAAATGAAAACCGATTTTGCCGACTTACGTGCTTCAACACTTTCGGACTTTTCGGACCACATTTTTTAGCCCAGTAAATATTAAATTAACCCACTCAAGGATACAATGGATGATTCTTGCGGTTTGCGAGGCGGGGGCGAGCGACACTTATGAAGGGAAAGCTTACAGAAATGACAGATCCAACCATGCATATCACGAAATCTCGCAGCCTTGACCAAAATTCTTTTCTACGGTGTCATGGAAACTGGAATATCAAAATCGGTTGAGACTATCTGTTTGTTAAAGCAGATCGATATTTTGATGATTTTTGCGAAATTTGCTGCTTTAAAAATTTATTTTTGGCCAATTGCGAAATTTAAGTCTAGCAAAATGCATGCGTTCCATTTTCGCGGAAATAAGTAACAATGAGGTCGTTAATGTAAGGAAATGTTGGCAAATGTTAGATAAGAATATGAACTGTGAAACATTTTGAATTTTTTAATTCTGCAGATATGGAGATCTCTTGTAAAATCAAGAAACCTATTTTGTAGCGCTGTGATCCCGTTGATGTCTCATGACGTGTGTTATGCTGTCAAGATTTTTAGAACGAAAACTTTACTTATTTACAGCAGTTCATAAATGTGCCCTGGCCTATACTTATTCGGCTCAGCCTCGATTTTGTGATGCAGATTGTATCAGAGGTTATGACCATACTGGAAAAGTGAGAGAGGATATTGCAATTTGCTTACATCGTCAATGAGCTCCTTTTCGTGATGTTTCTGTAACGAATATCAAGCCCTATATGTTTCTGTTGTCAAAGTTCTTGTTTTGTATAGAATATTGCCGCATTGTTGACAC
>NC_089319.1:20586884-20669384 GCF_036669915.1 Pocillopora verrucosa | reverse complement strand
TTTACGCTTTGTTAAAACATGCGTGAGATAGGTAATGTTAAATTAAATTAATAAATTAAATTAATAAACATTTATATCGCGCAAATTCCATGTGAATATGTTCAAATGCGCGTTACAAACAAAATATGAAAGAGCAAATTAACATAACATGATAAGAATCCCAACTGGCAGGAGGCAAACCAGTTGGCTATTTACAAAGCGTGCAGGAGTTGAGTTCGGGGCCACCGAAGACAAATCCATCTAGTGGCAGGAAGGAGGATCCGAACCCGGGGCCTCCGGCTTGCAAGTCCAGCGCCCTAACCACTAGGCCACGCTCGCCTCCTCCAAAATTAAATAGATCATTGTGTGGCAGGATTTATAAATACTTGCCATTATATTGTGTTCTGTCTTTATATCTGGTAACGACGGTCACTACAGGTCTAACCGCACTGTTTTTTCGCAGGTGTAAATAGTTTCCTTTTAAAAGTCTTCTTTTGTAGGGATTTTAGTAAGATATATTGATGTGTGAATAAAAGGCTACCAATTATTACAAAAAAAATTAACACCGAAAGAGAATTCTGTAATTGGGGAATGGCAAAGTGTTCGGGGAATCCCCGAACAGACCTCCAGCCGTTCGGTTGTTTTTGGTTTTGATCGGAACGGTTCAAGTGTACCTTTCGGAGACTTCCGGATCCCGAAGTGAAGCTTCCGAAGACCTCCGGATCCCGAAGCACAATCGAGCCTTTAGAAAAACATTTCAAAATGGCGACCAAGATGGCGAACATTGTGGCCCATAGATGTTTCGGAAACTCTGTCGCTCTCTAGTACTCTAGGGGTCGTTTGTGTTAGAAATCTTAAAATTACCTGGGAAGAACATGGAGGTAAGAAACTGTTAACTGTAAGGAGGTGTTGCCTGTATCTGTTGTGCATCCTTCTATTGGGTTTAGTGTGAGTTCGGACCAGTCTAGTGTAGGTGTTAGCTTTCATTTTAAATCTTTATGCGTTTGTTGACTGGCAGCAAAGCTACGTATTTCTTTCGTCGCCGAGTAGGTGTTAATTCAGTTCCACGCTTTCTTAACTCAATATATTTCGGGCTAAGCGTGAGAAATTGAAATCGTTTTTGAAAAATATCAAATTCTCCATCAAGATGCAACTAAATTGTTAGAGAATCTTTCTTTTGTTCAGTAACCTGTGTTAAGTTCCAACTTTCAAAAGTTGTGAGAAAGGGACATTTGTAAGAAAAGTATTTGTTAGCTTAAGTTAAAATCATATTTCGTAAAGGAATTCATGATTTTGTTCTCTAAAAAGAATTCAGGTGAAGCATTGCCTTATTATCAAAAGTCCTAATATGGAAAGTTAACCATGGACAAAAAAATTTATCACAAAGTTCTTTCATTTTTTAGTGAGACTCATCTTGTACGGGTAGCATATCATTACAGGCCTAGTTCACAAGAAAAAGCTCTCTAGTCTTACTTGTACATTTTATTTAATTTTCTGTCCAGCAATTAATTGTTATTTACACAAGTCATGCAACAAAGATTTCCAGTGAGAAAATGGCTGATATGCATTTTATAAGAATTGTATTGTTCATCATTAAAATATAGTGAAGTATGATTGCTTCACTGTTCGATTTCCCATATTAGAACAAACTGCTACAACAAAATGACTCAAGAAATGAAAAGCTATAAGATTTTTGAGTTTAAATAAATTATAATGGTTTTCTGTCCTTGCACTACTCAAAAAGAATACAACAACTCTTTTCAATTTTTCCTCAAGGATGTCATTTAAGAGGGCCTTATTTCTGCAATACAGTAATTAATTTCAAAATCAGTTGAGCAGAAGATTTAATTTGCTCAAGATTATTTATTGTGCATTACACACTTAGCAAATGTTACATTTTGAGCACACTTTACTCAATGAATCCTTTAGAAATATCAATAAATTTATGATTTACAGATTGTTGTACAAAATTAGACACAGTAACTTAACAAATCATGTTGTTGCTGTTCTTTTTTAGATTTCTACCATGCAGCATTCCCTTCAGTTTAATGTTTCAGACCTACATACATGTAGGTTGCATTTACAAATATTTATCAGTTGGACAGTTATAGTAATTGTCTTTAAAATGGTATGTATTAAATAATCTTTTTAGTGCATTTTCATGATTATAGTGTCTGTGGAACCCACTGAAAGTAGCTTTTCTTTGGACCTATGTAATGTTCAAAACATTGAATAAGGTGTATTTATTTAGGAAAATGGTAACTTTATTTTTCCTCCATGTTTTTGCTATAACTGGATCTCTTTTCATGAGCTTGTCTTAGGGAATTTCATTAGAGACTTTCTTGAAGTTGGCTGAGCACTCAACAATTGCTTCATTTATTTCCTTGTGTTGCTTTAGAACCTGTTCTTGAATGTGTGCTAGGTGATTTAAGAAGTGTTCTCTGTGGTATCTTGAGCTTGAATTTTTTGTTGCATTTTTTAAAAATTTTTCATCTGACATAACATCTTTGGTTGTGCCAAGAATCTTTGAAAGAGCCTTTGCTGTTTTGCATAATGGTAAAAGATCTTCAGATAACTTTGGATTCTTAGCCACTGATTCACCTGTATCATTTTGCTCTGTTTCACTTAGCTTTTGTGGTTCTAGGATCAGATCATTTTCCAGGTTTTCCTTGCTGTCTTGTCCATTAATCAAAAGAGCTGTATCTCTAGCTTCCTCTTCAGGTTCACTGTCACTCTCGAATGACTGTTCTTGTACTGGCAGATTCTGTTCCATGTATTCTTCTCCTTCTTGAGATTCTTCATCTATTTCTCTGTTGCTGGAAAGGCAGAAATTTGATAAAATCCACTTGCAAGTGTTGTCATGAAATCTGGTAGCTGGGATTTTTATTTTGCTTTCAATACATTCTTCCCAGCAGTGTTGAAGGAACAGTTTCTGTATTTTGATATTGGAAGAGTGGAAGTGGTGAAGGGAAGGTCCTTTCTCTCTGAACTCAATTTCCTCAGGACCTTAAAAGAACTCAATACAGTCTTCCTCCTCAATTTCTCTCCACCAAACTCCTCCTTCTGGTATGAGGAAGTGAGCAATAGACTTAAGGTGAGCCTCCCAATGCCCAGCATGTTTGTTGATGACATCCTTGGGTAAAACTGTGTTTTCCAGCTTTGGTGGGGCTTTGCTCATGTTGCTGATTTCCTTCTCTTGTCTGATGAAAGCTGTGTTTCCTCCTGAAGTCTTCTTTGCTTGCATGTGCAGAACTGCATTGCACACTAAGCTTTCAACTCAGTTGTTTGAGGTCTTCTTGGTGATGTCAGTCAGCTCTTCAAACAACCTCTCAAACATTTCTGTGTTTACTTAGTTGAACAGTGTGAAGCAAGACGGAGAAGAAAGGTGGAATGAGATACACATGCATGGAAGTAGATGCCAAAGAGCTTTCTGCTTGTTAGGGCTCTAGTTGAGGTGATTACTTTTCGGCACAAAATTGCATGCCTCCAACACAGGTTATGCAACCTATATATCAACTTTAGTGACCTCTTTCTGTCCTGGGTTTAAAACATTTCCACCATTTCGCACAGGGTGACCAGCAAAGCTCTCGCATCATGGGTTATTCTCTGTTAAAGGGCTCTAGTTAAGTAGATAAGTGTCTTAACCTCTCGCTTTTTCTCTTTGTTGAGTTGAACGGCTATTATTTCTTTAAGTTTAATCAGTGTATCAAGGTCAGAAATGTGTTGTGGGATTTCTTCCAGAATGTTTTTTATGTGATTCATGGAGCAGTGAAGAGCTTCAAAACACACTACCTCGTAGCAATGGAGGTTGAGACTTTCCACAGTAACACTCTCATCCCCAAACAACAGTGCTGGAATTCTTTTTGCTCCTCCAAGTTCTTCATTTAAAATTTGTGCAAGTTCTGGTCTGGTATTGTTTTAATCTCCGAGTCCTGTTGCTTCAATTTCAGCTTGTAACTCATTGACCTTCAGAACTTTAAATGGGTTCAAGAGTTGCTCTGCCTCTTTTCCTTTCCTTCTTGCTAACACCAGTTGTTGCCGTCTGGTCAATGTTCTGTACTTTCTTTGGGCCATGAAATTTAGATCGTGGCACATGCTTGAGCGCCCATCACAACCTGAGCAAGCATAATGCCCTCCATACTGATTTCCACATTCAAAGTTTACTGTAGGGTTGTCTCCATTCATGAATCTCATCTCATCTTCTACTTCAAAATCCTCCTCTGTTTTTACTTTTTGGGTTAAATTTACTAAATCATCATGTCTGGCTGGGACAAATTTTATCTTATCTTCAATACTGGAACTGCTCTGCACCAGCAGAGTGTTTACGCTGGTGCGTAAACGCTGAAGCGAGCGCCGATCGCAATGAGTGAAATAAAACATCATTCACAAATTTAAAAAGTATATTTTCCTTCTTATACTCATCAAAGGTGGTCGAGGTAAGTTCGAAGTTTCGAAGAAATCATTAACTGCGATGCGAACACCAAATTGTTTACATTCCGCTTCGTAAACATTCAAGGGAGCGATGATTGCAATGAATAAATTGGGAGTCAATATCAATGAGTATTCGCTTCGTGACTTTGCTTCACGTGTTTCGATGCCTTGTGTAAGTGATATTTTCCTTCCCAGCTGATTTATCAACAACTCAAATCAAGCAAATCTACTGCCACTGCTCGATATTCGATAAATTCGCTAAGCGACGCGACATGCGTGAGTGTAACATGATAGCTTTTTTATTGCGTAAATTTTCCGTTTTCGACTCGTCGCTTTTCAAACCTAAAGGTTCTTTGTCTTACACAACAACGTAATACAAAGGAAACGTATAGCACTGAATAACAAAGGCACACGAGTCGCGCATTTTTTTTGACCGTGCGCGAAAAAATATCGTATATTCGCGTGTGACCACTATGCGTCTGAGCGTATGAAATTCGTCTGCGCCGCAAACATATACACTAGGGGTACCGTAAAAAGAAGGCCTCTCCACCGCTGCCTGGACATCAACATCTTTTCCATACTGAACTCTGGCTTCTGCATCAGAGAGATGAATTGCTGGGTCATACATCTCTCTGCCTCAAAAGAAGATGTGAGCAAAATTTGAAGGGGTTGAATGGTCGTGCGAAATCAGCCAATGCCTCTTCTGCTGAAAGCTTTCCAGTCTTTGTTTGATTTCATCGTGTGTTCCCTTTATATCCTCACTGATCTTTTTTTAGCTCTACACGAATCTCGCTTTCACTGAGCTCTTCATAAAATGCATCGTTTTTTAATCGAAGGAGGTCTTTGTTTTTAATTGAGGCTTCTTTTTAATGTCTTGTAAGGAAATTTTTCTTGCTTGCAAGTGACATTTCCTCTGCTCTATCTCTCCCTGTGTATTAATAGCCAATTTGGTGATCTCTCTTTCTTTCATTGGCTCTCCTCTATTCCCCTCATGGATGCTTTGCTTGAGTTGTTTACTTAATCGCATCACAGACACGGAAATTTCTCCAGCCTTTTGCTTCCTTATAGCTCTGTGTACCCTGAATCCTGGAAAATTAATCAAAACCTATTGTTACAGGAGGCTAGGGAAATGATAAAAACCTATGAAAGTATTATTATATTCACCATTGACTTCATTTATGCGGCATTCTTATTACTTTAGTCCTACTTCTTCTAATGTTTTACTAATTCATAGTCTAATTAAACTGTAGAAAATAATAATTAGAAGTATTGCAAGTACTTCTAAATTCTAAATTTTAACTCCTAAATCTTATTGTTCTTCAATAAATTTAAATGTCCTTTAATCCTTAAACAGCAGCAAATATTTAACTCTCCATGGTTGGCTTAGTTACAAATTTCACACTTTTTACCTGTAAGGCCATCCTTTGAATTGAGATGCACTTCGGGCTCAAATCAGGCAAAGTTGACTTCTTTTGACTTTAGAAAGGCCTTGACTAATTGCCCTTTATCACCAGGTGTCGAGTCACTTCCCTTGGTTTTGATGTTGTACATTCTGGCTTTTTCTGACCAGTTTGGAGGACCATCAGGCCATGACTCTAGGTCAGCTAGTAGCTGGTCCAACTTTCCTTCTATGTTATTAGATGAAGCTGAAGCTGACCTTTGGTGGACCATTCTTTGGACTTGTCTTGAAGTGTAAGACTGACGAAGGCTAAGGTGAACAGCATTGTCATTTTATGACATTCTGAACTCTAGTTCTTGTTTTGTTTGCCTTTGCTCATTTCTCTTCATTTTTTCAGTCTTTTCGACAGGTTAAGGGTTCTTTTGAAGATCAGCCTCAGGGACAAGCACTAGAATGTCACTAAGTGATTTTTGAAAGTTTTCTTTGCATTTTTCATAGTAAGTGGCATATATTTCTTCCCCAATGCTTTTTAATTTCCTTTTTGTGACCTTAGGTTCCCCATCTTATTTTGATAGATTCTAAATAAATTGAAACCAGTCACTTGACAATCTCGTGGAAAAGTTTACCGATAACAATTCCGCAGTCACACGCACAAAGTAACTAGGTTTGCTCAGCAATACTGGCATTGGGGCCCAATACCAGTAAGCACATTTCCTCTCGGAGGAACATTTTTTCCCCTTGCTACAATTCATCGAGATAAATTTCTTTTCACGCGCTCCCGCGCGAGATAAAAAAAAAACGAGCTGAAGCAGGATCGCGCGCGTTTTTCTCGAATTTATCTCGCGTTATTCCGTATGAATATTCACGTAACGCTGATAGTTTGTTTCTCGTTCCAGAAGCTCGCGTTTCATGCAAAAGACTTGAAGACAGAATGTTTAGAAATATTTAACGTTTTCAAAATCTGGAATAAATCTAATCCTGTTGCTGTTTTATATTTTCCCTTTGTGTTTTTAGACAAATGCAGCTCACGGAAGGACGAACAAAGAAGAGTAAAGATCTGTTATTTGGTTTACAGACTTCATCACAAAACAGATAGATTTAAGTTAGAATGGAACTTTTGGTACTTGTATATCTTGAATTGTATCAATGTTTATAGTAACATAGAGATCATAGACTAGAATCACCGGCTGTTAGACTCTTAAAAATTGGCTGGAAAGCTGTTTACACACAAGACATTGTTGACGCGAATAAGTTCCGTTGTTTTGAGCTGCACTGGTCAGCCTTTCGGTAGTGCTTTCTTTGATTTGTAAACCTTCAGATAATACCTAAAAATTTGTTCTATTTACACTTTGTTAAAACATGAATAAGAAAGTAAATGACCAATAGGTCATTGCGTTTCAGGATTTATAAATACTTGCAATTACATTGTGTTCTGTTTTTGTTCCTGATCACGACGGTCGCGACCGGTCTGACCGCACTGGCCTTTTTCGCAGATGTGAATAGTTTCCTTTTAAAAGTCTTTTTTTGTGTAAGGATTTTAGTCAATTATATTGATGTTTGAATGAAAGGCTAACAATTACTCAAAAACAAATTCAACGCCAAAAGAGAATTCGCCCTTGGTTCTCTGTAATGGGGGAATGGCATTGTGTTTTAACGCTTGGTGGGAATCCTCGAAAGTGAACTCAGCCGTTGATTAGTTTAAAATATGTCCCTTTATTCTGTTTGATTCCATAATTTCCTCTGAGAGTAAAATGTCACACATGGACGGTTTTCAAAGTAGAGAAGCTAGAAACTTTACTTCAACCGTGTGTACTCAGCCTGAAAAACACATGCCCTATGATTTACCAGTAGATGAATTCAAGCATCTGAAAGCCTACGCAGTACGAAATCGATTTCGTTTTACGTAACATCTCCACGAATATTTCACGTAACGATGCGCGGAGTAGCCACGCGCAATGGGCTTGTAATGAAAAATCTTTAATATAACTTACTGTCATTTCTTTGGCCAAATGTTTGTCCAAAGGGCATTGAAAGCAGCATGCAGTATGTTTATCAATCACAGTCAACATCAAATCGAATTTAGTGCTCTTGTGTTATAACTATTCAGTAACAAATTGACTCGATAAGCAACAACGATAATCACACCGATGAAGACTTGACAAACAGTCATTGTGAAGTCGAGTTATTCACCTGACATTTCCATCTCAAGGGTTTTGATCGAAATCCTGAAAAATTCAATAGCAAAAGAGTACTTGTACTGTTTGTTAAAGAGAGAAGTCTAGAATAAATATAAACCAATGTAACTGGCGTGACATTCAGACAAGCAATCAAGTTATCATGTAAATGAGCTGTAGTAAAAAAAGGGGAATCCCCAATATGGCACTCGTAGACGAGACTGAAGTCGGTGAATCGCAATGTACTTTGCTGTGGATGGTTGTTTGGATATCGCCCTTAATTTTAATTTAAGACTTAATTGGGCCGATGGACCAGCTGATATATTAATAGTTTCAGAAAAACGAGAGCATCTTAGAGTTGCGTTTAATTCTTTGCTATTTCATAGTTAATTTCTAGTTGTGATTATTTTTTCATACGGAATGTTCAAACGCCTTCTTAGATTTCAACCTAGTTTGATGGAGCATAACACCATTATTTCGTCAAACTCATTTGTGTTGCTCCAACCGAGTGTTTGTGCAGGGTTGAGCCTAGCTCCTACCAGCGAAGATAGTTGTGTTGTGACCTAACAGGAATTTGCAGAACTATTACATAACCAAATCAGTCGATGGATTAGGCTAAGTCGACTTCGTATAAAACCTGTAGCTCTAGCTAGTAGTATTATAGAAGTTTTCCAATATCCTACCGTCCAGAGTAGAGTCAGATTGGGGTGATGTATATTACGGCTAATGGTTAAAATTATGACCATTTTACGGCTAACAGTTGTTTTTTCCGTTGCAGTAAAAAGAAAACAATTTTAGGGTCAACTTTTTTTTACAATTGACAGTTAGAATTTGCAGTCAATTTTTCCGCCTAACAGTCAAACGTGTAAGTTAAAAGAAAATGTCTATGGCTTGTTCAATAAAGTCACTTGACTACTAATAACTCGAAAATTATGTTATTGGAATAGTCCTTTCTAGTAAACCTCGCTTGTTCTTCTTTTCGTTAGGATTTAGATATAATATTCATGCGATTTTTGTGAAATACTAATGCTGAGCGAAGGTATTTTAAAAATAGGAGCCTCACAACTCGCTATGACGCACTTCGCGTGTCCGTATGACGCACATCGCATATCTATTGACGCACGCCGCATGTCCATTGACGCACGTCGCATAGCTAATAATGTTTGGAAACCGGAAGTCAGAATTAGCCAATGGCAGAACGCATAAAATGGTCCAAACATGGGTATAAGTAGGTTGTATCTGGAGAAGCATCCTTCAGCTTTAAAAAAACTACGATGCAGAAATTTGCAAAGATGTGTCTCCCTCAAGATATTTGGTTGTATGTATTGTCCGCTGCCATCGGTGGCTTAATATCATTTCTGGTGACAAAACTGTTGAATTCATCTCGCAATAACGCAAAGAGGAGGCAGAAGATACCGAAGGAACATGACGAAAGGCTGAGATAGAAGACGTTAGTATTCAGGTCAGTAAAAGCACTCCTCTAAAACAGAACAAAAAATAATAGATTAATAGCGAAACTTGAAGTGTGTTTAAGCTGCAATGGCGCGCATCTTTCTGAAACTTTTAATTTCAATTAGAGGTTTTATTGACTACTGCGGCGTAAGTCTGGATAAAGTCGAGTACGATTCTTCAAAAAGTAAATATTTGTTCACTGCCCCGGATTTTAAACAAATCGTCTCTTAAACTGTTCCACAGTTTCATAATTCTTGGATATTTTTCTGAAAATTAATTCATTGAAACAAAAAAATATCGAAATTCTATGAAAACGAGTCACACATGAAACCCTTATCATAGTGTTCTTTTACTTTTACAACACGGTCGCGGCATTTCATTTGCCTCATAATGCCTCATTATAAAGCATATCAATTTGACATTGTGATCAAGCTCTCATTTCCGGGTAGGATCATTTGTTCGGTTCAGACTGGGCTGCTTGATTCTATACCCAACTTTTGATCATGCACTAGATAGAGACCTGCAGAAACTTTTGTTTCACTCATTTAACTTCCTCTTCTGTTTACAGGAATTTACAATTCGATCTTGGGCTTACCACAGAAGAAAGAACAGAATATTGGCTCCATTGTTGCAAACTCTGTTTTAATAGAACGGTCTAAATATATGATTTAACCACGTAAACTGAACCCTCGCAATCTTGTTAACTACCGTGCCTCATTATGCGGAAGGGAATCAACCGAAGTCAAATGCATTAGAAGTCATTCGGGACCAAGTGGCTGTTTGTGGGTGTTTAAATTTCCGGAATCTGGATTGAATTGAACATTAATATATTTACGTGTAACTTTTTACTGTCAGTTAAGAGTTTTTAAACAATAGAACCGAAAAAGGTTTATGAATTTGTACCACCTGCGAGGTAAGGTGAAGCAAGCGACTCATAGAATTAAAACAGATTCACTCAACAGTGGAAAGTTTCTCAAGTGATCTGTTATTGAATGGTCTCATCCGAAATAACAAGGAGGAATCGTGATTTCAGTTTCTGGGATTGATTGTAGAGACAACCTTAAACACTTTTGAGGAATGTTGTTCTAAACACATTAATACGAGGCTGTTTGAGTCTTTCAACAGTTCTAAAAAACTGAAGACATCATATTAATAAATAGATGCGATGGAGCAAACGTTGGCAAGCTATATTGGAAAGGTATTACTGAAAATCTCCACTGATGCTCACGAATTTATCTGTAACATTTGTTCACGCTTAGTAGAAACCCAGGACCTGAAATATAGTAAATGGTTTTATGGTTACCACGATATCTGAATTTTTGAGTGATGCATCTGCTTTATTAATCTTCAAATAATTTCCGATTCTCTTAGATCAATATAATGAAAATTTTGTGAAGTTGTAAGGTAAAGAAGAGGAAAAGCGGTTCTTATTTTTTTCGTACAAGTAATACAATCAACACCGTATTGTACGCGTGTTCCTTTTTCTAAAAGACCCTATGCAAACTCTTTGTAACCTCCGATTTATTTCAATTGAATAATCTTTAACAGTGTGTTACAATGATTGAGACAAATGTGTCGAAATTTTAATATCAATAGCTTACGGCAGACTGTTTTAACATAAGAAAGACTGCTTGAAAACGGCGAGCCAAAATGCTTAAAGAGCATATTCCTGTGGTTCTGATTAATGCATAAAGCACACGATTGTATCAATGTTTTGTTGGGCGGTACAGCCCACGTTTCCGCATTTTTTAAACGGGGCGGAAACATAGAGCTTCATGTTTCCGTTACATTTACGTTTTGCGGAAACGTGTACCAAGTCTTGGTGATTCTATCAAATTAAATACAGAACTTTAAAGTTAGGCTTTGTTTCAGTCCCTCGATTGCCTATTGGAGTGATTAGTATCGAGTGTTTTAGTGGCAAAGTCTGTGGTGTGATTGGTTCATATCTAGACTACCTGGAAGAAATTATGTTTTTCTCCGCTCAATTCTTTCGTGTTGTATTGCTCTTTTCTTTTGGTGGAGTAGTAATAGTAATCGCAGTAGCGATTTTGAAGATCTGGGAGAACAGAGAATCTGTGCTGAGAGAAATCAGAAGACAAATTGATTCAAACAAGGCTCGGCAGCCTGAAGAAAATGACGAGAGGTTTGACTATGAAGGTGAGAGTTATGATAGCAACGAGAACATTTTTTTTTATGCGTTTAACAGATCTAAAGTTATCTTCAAAAGGTATCATGTATGTTAGTTCTTCTATTAAAGAAATTTTCGACACCTCATTTTCCGGGTAGACGTGTTGCACGGGAAATGTTCGAACAGAAAAATAATTGTGTAATTGCTTGTGGCTCGCCAGAGATGAATATGTTTTTGCCAACAGATCAACAACAGTGTGGCTTTACTAACTCAAGGCAACACTCTAACATTTATTTATTTAAACCAGTTTTACTTTTCTAGAGAATGAAAGCGGAACGGAAGCTAAGCGACAAACAATCTTAAGTAATCAGCATCTCATTATGTAAAAAAATAATCTTGACTAATCAAAGGACGATTTCAAACTTCGCGCACTTCCGCTTGCTCTTCAAAATCCACACGTGGGAGGAGAAGGAAGTGACACTGACAGTGAAGACCTCTAAAGGCCTATTTACACGGTACGACTTTGTCGCATGCGACAAGCTTACGACAGGCCTACGACACGAGTTGTATCGTGTAAATCAAACCTACCACTCGCTTACGACTGTCGTGCACGTCACGAAAAATGTCGTAGGATTTTAAAACATGTTTTAAAACGCTGCGACAATCGTAGCCGAAATTGATAGAAAATGACGTATTTTGTGACAAATTTCTACTGAGTAGGGGAGGAAGTTGAAATTTTCTTGCGTCAAAATGGCGGAGGAAGTCGCCTCCGGAAAGTCGAAGACTGCTTCCAAAGCGAAAAATACATTCTCAGATAAGGAAACAGAGAATATGATATCACTGTGAAGCGAGGAAGAGGTTCTTTTCCTTCTCTTGCAAATTATTGAAACAATGACCGCGGCCGAAACGAGTGGAATTGCACGCAATTTTGGCATGTCGTAGGTGAAAATGTCGTGCGCGTGTAAATTGTCCTAAGTCATGTCGTAGGCCTGTCGTAAGCTTGTCGCATGCGACAAAGTCGTACCGTGTACATAGGCCTTAACCCACATATTTTCTCTGTAAAAGCAAAAATAATTGTTGTATTTGTGATAGTGACCATAGGACAAGTGGGCTTGCAATTTGTTTACATGATAATATGTAATAAGAATATAATGTCAATGAAGCCGATAAATAACTTATTAATCCTCTTTTTCTCTATCTCCAATCACTTTGGTTGACATAAAAATATCGGTCTCGAAATGAATTTGTATAAGCAAAAGTGTCCTTAAAATTGGTTGATAAGCGGCCTAAAAACCGTTTGTAGTTAATTTTTACCCTTCACGAAAAGTACCCAGAAAGTTAAAACGTGTGGTATTTGGTTACACTGAATTAATCGATGGAACTTTATTCATTTAATAACCTAATTCTCTCAAACAATTTGTTCGTAGTGAACGGGCGAGCGAAGTTTTCAGTTCTACTACAAAGACGCTTTCGGCGAGTCTTTCCAGTTCCGTTCAATTTAGACGTTTGTACCATAAATTACGCAACAGAAACTGAAGGAGTTCAATCCCCTTGTGTTTAGCTGAAGTGTCTCATTCGAATTTAGTTTTTGGGGAGGAAAGACCAGATTTTCACACGCAATTGCGACAAACAAACGAGCAAGCTCTCACAACTTCAAAGTAAAAAAATTGAATTTACTTACAAGTACTTCAGAGGTAAATCTTCGTACATTATTGTCGATGAGAGTTAATAATACTTTCCGAAAGATCATTAACTGTTTTCTAATAAAAGACTGTCATGACAGTCCTTACGAAACTAGTCCGTTGTTTTTTCGAAAAAGTGTACATGCGCTTTTTTTTCTTACGTGCTCTCTATTTGACAGGTGTCAGATTGTGACAAGTACCTGAAGTACCTTTAGTACCTGTAGTACCTGTAAAAATAATGTTGCAAAGTTTGTTTGGAAACCTTTTAAATCACCTTTATCATTACGCAAATGAAAATCTTTCGCCTGAAGCATCTATCTTTGATTTGCATTACCTCGATTTAACTACCATTTATTCGCTCAAAAATTGTTCAGTTTATGGAATTTCTTGTCGTAATTACAGTCCTGAATCATTCGGGTTCTTTCGGACAGAATTTTGTGAAGTTTAAGAAAAAAAATAAAAATGTTATTCACCAGCCTTGGTTGAGTCGTATTGGGAAAAACTGTGCCTGAGGTCTTGAGTGCCGCCCGAGGACGTAGGCACAGGGTACAGTTTTTCCCAATACGGACCTCCCGGCTTGCGAATAACATATTTATCTGAGATTATTCATAGGCTCTCGGTCTTTCCAACGTATGAATCTAAAATTACTTTTCAAATTCTGATTTGCTCATGCTGAAGTCACAGTTTTGCTCCCATCCATCAAAATTTAAAATTTAGAACTTGAGTTCAAGTCATAACAGTTTTAAAAATGTGAGATATATCTTTGCACTCGCGTAGTTTGTATTCAATAAGAAGACGGTGTTTAACATTTCAGTGTGAACTACCTTTAGGCGGGCGATTTATTCATGAGAATTTGTCTTTTAGAAGGTTCTGGTCATAATTTTCAAAAGTCCATCGATAAAAGAGGCCCATTTTAAATTTTGTCCGAGAAAAGAGCGATGAAAAATGTTAAAACCAAAGTGGCGTGACAACCAAATTTTATGCAAATCATTAATATAATAGGGGAATCCCGTTGTTCTGGCAGGAAGATAAATGAAACATAAAGCATGACGAGCATTCGCTACTGCGAGCGAGTAAAAGGTACTCAGATTACCATAGCAATAAAAGAATAATTTGCGATTACTACTTCTTGTATTGGGATATCATTAGCACAGAGCCTAAAGCAGAGATGTTTCCATCCAAAGATATATGGCTGTGTGCTGTATCCGCCGCCATGAGTGCCATTATAGTACTCCTAGTGTTCGTGTTACTGTCAAGATGTGGGAATCAAGCGATGAGAACACGCAAAGTCCCACAAGAGCATGACGAAAGAATGGGCTAGTTGAAAACAAATTTTCGGTGAGTGAGCGAAAATAATTTTGGGCAATAATCCATGGTCCAAGGATTCTTTCATATCATTCTAGTTTGTCTTTTATAAACGCCACACACACGCTCAGCTCTGAGACATAAATGATTTGTTTGAGAACTTTTACTTGTTACTTAGCTATAAAAATAAATCTTATAGTGTTGCCTCAAGATATTTTGATACGCGGTGAAATCTAGTCGGGGTTGCCTCTGAACTTGGAAATAAATTTAAAAACCTTAAAATAAAAGAAAAAAACAATGGAAGTTTCTTCGTGTTTCTTCCGTGTTTCTTGTATACTGAACCAGTATAACGCACAAGTGACCTGATAGAGCTGAGAGATTCTTAATACACAACTTTGCTGTAACGAATTTTTATTAATTCACGTCTAGGAATCAAAAATATTTATTCTCCAACTTATTATCTGAGACTATCCCTCGGAGCATCTCTCATTTCTCGGTAGAAATATAGACCCATGCGTGAATATATATTATAACAGAGACTTAAAGAAACGTTTCCAATCGCGTCTCTCTTTCTCCTTCATGACATTTACATTTAAAGATTGCCTTCGAACACCACGGAGAAGAAGAGGATGGTGAGCAGCTGAATGCTTAGTTTTGATTGGCTAACGTAAATGCTTATTCAACCAACTATTGTTTGATTTTAGTGTAAATCATATGTCTTATGAGACTGTAGAGGTAGTGGCGTTACAATTCTTATATGTTTGTCAAGTTCTTTTGAGTGTTGTCTTTAATAAACAAGAAATGAAAATTGCGTGATCTTTTTTCAGTCGCGTGACTTAAAGGAAGATCTCAGCTGTAAATGTAAATGTTCGATTTTTAAGTCAAAAGGTGATTTCAAGCATTCTTTACGCTCGTCAATTTACGTCGAGAATTTGTTTACGTTCAGCGACAACTTCCAGATGGTTTTAAGGTTACTGATCGTATTTAAATCAGAAATGAACTAATACATTCTGCTCCCGATTTTGAACCATTTCCACATTTTTTCGATCATAATTGTAAGCAAACTGCCAGACTACTCAATGATCACGGTTTTAGTTTCTAGAAGACATACAAGAACAAATTCATTTGTTGAGACGAAGGGCTAACGCTCGAAACTTCAGCTTTAGAAACTATGGACAGTACACAATTTACATTCAGATTATAAAACCAACTTATCGTGTAATATCCCCCACCGACGCTGTACCATAGTTTCTTTAGAGACTTACTTCTTCTATACTAAAACAAACTCTTGGAAGTAAATGAGATCCTGTTCCTTTTAACTAATACGTTAGACAAGCCCCCCCAATTCGATTAAAACGTAAACAGATTCGCCAAATTGAGTGACAGTTCGAAAATACAAATGTTTTCATCTCATAATTAAAATGAAAATACGTTACGAGGGAAGGCCTTCCATTCATCTAGAAAGAACTTTTTTCTCGTGAAAACAACCTTTCCTGAATTTACGTTAGCAGGCGGGCTGCGATGGCTTTTAAAAGTTATGGCTGGTAGAAGTTCGCATTAAAACCCGCAAGGGTAACTGTCATATGGACTCAACATACCTAACTACTTTGGGGAAGAGTTGTAACTTTGTTCACAGACTGTAGTAGATCTTTAAAAATTCTTACTGGGCATCCTTTGAAATATGTATCATTATATGGCATAGAATGAGCATCGAGCCAGGTATTTGACTTGATATCGTAACACTCCACCATACGAGAATTCTGCCGATCGACACTTTGACTTCCGGTTCCGCCAAATAAGTATACCTGATCTCTTAAAAGGACTGAACAAATATCACCGCCAGAAAAGAAACATTTTGCCCTACTCCACACTGTGTCATTTTGAATACCGATTGCGAAGCACGCGCGGAAAGTTCGAATTGAATTGCAAATATGTTGCCGATATTCAATATTCATCTCACTTGTGTCAGGATCTTTACACGTGGAGCTCGGAACTACGCTTACCTGCTGGCTTTAAAGCCTCGAATTGCAGTTTTTCGGTCAGACAACGCTTCTTTAAGCATGTCCAAAGAAGGAGGAATATCTGAAAGCGGAAGTTAAAATGTTTGGTGACTTGTATATTAATCTTTGGTGTGTAACGGTCCTCGCTCGCGGGTTGCAGTCAGAGACGACAAGTCAACAGATTGAAACCACGAGAAGGCAGAAGTTTAGACTTTTTTGAACTCATGTAAGTTATTTATCTTCTTCTAATGTTCGCAAAAAGCCGCTTACAATCACGATGTGTTTTGAGGGAGCATTAGCTCTCCTTTCCAATGATGTTGTTTACATATGAAATGTTGCAGTCGCAAATACGTTTCACGTAGTTTTTGCTGCACTAGCCAGCCTTTTTGTAGTCTTCAAGTTATAACTAAAAGTGTTTTGTATCCACGCTTTTTAAAAAGTGAATTAGCCAGTAAATTTTAAATGGATCAGTCGTTTGGCGCCGAGTTTAAACGGTTTCAGTTATACTGAGTATTCTGTTTTTATACCTGGTCACGACAGACATAACCGTGCATTGTTTTTTTTCGTACGAGAGAATGGTTTTCTTTAAGTTCTTTTTTTTTTTTTGATCCAACAGCAGTGTTTCAACTTTCGTCTCTCTCCCGGAAGCCAATCAAGTTAGAATCAGCCAATCAAGATACTCCAAACAAATAGCGCGTATCAAGATACTCCAAACAAATAGCGCGTATCAAGATACTCCAAACAAATAGCGCGTATCAAGATACTCCAAACAAATAGCGCGTATCAAGATACTCCAAACAAATAGCGCGTATCAAGATACTCCAAACAAATAGCGCGTATCAAGATACTCCAAACAAATAGGGAAGAATAAAACGAAAGGGAAGAAAGAAAAATTGATAAATTGTCGCATTCTAGTGTGTGACTAAGCTACCACGGTGCACACTGTTCTGAACCTCCTAGTTAGTCATTTCGCTGGCCAAGCATTCGTGGCGCGGGGACGTGTAAAGTTAGGTGTGACCCTCAAGATGTGAATATTGCTTCAAAGCCCCTGAATCAAAACCACTCGTCTCTTAACATGTTCCACAGTTTCCTGATTATGAAAATCTATTCACTAAAATAAATGAAAAAGGAGAAATTTTATGAAAACGAGTCACGCATGAGGTCCTGAGAGATAAAGTTCAAACACATATCTAAATTTAAAGTTGGGTGCAGACGGGACAGCTTAATTTTATTCATACCTTGATCGGTTATGCCATGTATTGATTAGTTAGTTGGGAGTAAGCTATCATTTCAAGTTGGGTTCAGACGGGACAGCTTAGTTTTATCCATGTTTGATTAGTTACGCCGTCAAAAGACACTTACGGGAACTTTTGTTTACAGGAATTTACGATTCGATAATGGACTGACAACAGAAGAACGAACAGAATTTTTGATGGCTGAATTGTGTCATACTGTATTGCGCACTCTGTTCTAAAAGGACAGTTTAAATATATGACTCAATTATATTTAGATATCCTTTAAATCGTGTAAACAATGTTTCTCATTAAGCTGTAGAATCAAGAAAGCAAATACAAAGCAAACAACAAAGCAAGTAGATAAGAAATCCTGTCGGTCATAAAATTCTTCACGTCTTTTTCAGTCATTCTTTCCTTAATTGATTTCTCCATTTTCTCTGTTAAAACACAAGTGCTCACCTTTTCATTAGTTCCCCTCGTCATTTTCTTAACTGTTCCCTTTCGACCATTTTAAAACAATCGCGAGGAGCTCAGTGTTAACGGAATGTCTGATAAAACCAGTGAGTAATGTACCTGCTTTAAGTACAACTTTTGCACATTATATTCTGAGTTGACTTTAGTTTGTTAAATTTTAACGCACAACTTGTCCTTTACAATAAATACGTGAAAGTTTAATTGCCGCTGTTTTGTAATCAGCGCCCAGCTACCGCGCGTAGAGTAAGCGAGTAAAGAGCTTACCGAAGCATTTCAGTCGAAACCATATCATGTAATGTGTTCGGAAAACGGCTGTGAATGTGACTATACATTCCTTACACTTAAGAAACAGCCGCACTGATTGTGTTGTAAAAGACACCTCCCACTCAAATTAATGCGAACTTTTGTTCATAGCCATGGTCACGCATATCAGTCATTAGGCAAATGGTTTGGTTGGTAAAACCAGTGAGTAATGTACCTGCTTTAAGTACAACTTTTGCACATTATATTCGGAGTTGACTTTAGTTTGTTAAATTTTAACGCACAACTTGTCCTTTACAATAAATACGTGAAAGTTTAATTGCCGCTGTTTTGTAATCAGCGCCCAGCTACCCCGCTTAGAGTAAGCGAGTAAAGAGCTTACCGAAGCATTTCAGTCGAAACCATATCATGTAATGTGTTCGGAAAACGGCTGTGAATGTGACTATACATTCCTTACACTTAAGAAACAGCCGCACTGATTGTGTTGTAAAAGACACCTCCCACTCAAATTAATGCGAACTTTTGTTCATAGCCATGGTCACGCATATCAGTCATTAGGCAAATGGTTTGGTTGGTAAAACCAGTGAGTAATGTACCTGCTTTAAGTACAACTTTTGCACATTATATTCTGAGTTGACTTTAGTTTGTTAAATTTTAACGCACAACTTGTCCTTTACAATAAATACGTGAAAGTTTAATTGCCGCTGTTTTGTAATCAGCGCCCAGCTACCCCGCGTAGAGTAAGCGAGTAAAGAGCTTACCGAAGCATTTCAGTCGAAACCATATCATGTAATGTGTTCGGAAAACGGCTGTGAATGTGACTATACACTCCTTACACTTAAGAAACAGCCGCACTGATTGTGTTGTAAAAGACACCTCCCACTCAAATCAATGCGAACTTTTGTTCATAGCCATGGTCACGCATATCAGTCATTAGGCAAATGGTTTGGTTGGTACTGAGCGTGTTTCCCTACCAAAGCTTGTGGTGCGATTTGCCTATAACAAGACGAATTCAAAAGAAATGGCTTTTTTCTCTGATCAGTTTTTGCGTGGTGTATTGTTCTTCACTGTTATCGGAGTTTCCTCGGTGGCGATTTTAAAGATCTGGGAAAATAGAGAATCATTGCTGAGAGAAATCAGGAAACGATTTGATACAAACGATGTAGTGTTGCGTCAAATGGCTCAGCGTAATGTCGAATGGTGCAGTGTACACACATACGGTGTAGCGTTGCGTGAAATGGCTTAGCACTCTTTTGCAATACAGGACACAAACGACGAAGTGTTGCGTCAAATGGCTCAGCGTAATGTCGAATGGTGCAGTGTACACACATACGGTGTAGCGTTGCGTGAAATGGCTTAGCGCAATGTCGAATAGCACAGCGCAAATATCAAACGGTGTAGCGTTGCGTGAAATGGCTCGGGGTAATGTCAAACAACATAGCGTACGCACAAATAGTGTAGCGTTGCGTGAAATGGCTCAGCGTAATGTAGAATGGTAGAGCGTACATATACAAACAGTGTAGCGTTGCGTGAAACGGCTCAGCGTAATGTCGAATGGTACAGTGTACACACAAACGGTGTAGTGTTACGTCAAATAGCTTTGCAGAACATCAAATGCTCTAGCTCAACATTAAATTGCTTAGCATTACATGAAATATTTCAATGTTGTGGCGAATCGTCGAGCTTGCTCGTGGCGTGACGTAAAGGCTATCTTGCCGAAACCACCAAACCACAAATGTTTCAGCTGAAATTTTTAATATTGATAGCCTACGGCAGACTGTATTAACATAAGAATGACTGTTTGAAAACGGCGGGCCACAATGCTTAAAAAGCATATTCCAGTAGTAATTGTTCTGATTAATTTATAAAGCAGACGACAAAATAGATATTTTGGTTTGCAGGTGTCAAACATTTTGATGGGCGGTACAATGATAAGATAAAGCACTTTGAGCTTAGGCTTTCTTTCAGTCACTCGATAGCCAATATGAGTGATTAGTATCTAGTGTGTTTTAGTAGCAACGTTTGGTGTGATTTTTTTTATAACTGGACAAGTTGGAAGAAATTATGTTTTTCTCCGATCAATTCTTGCGTGGAGTATTGCTCTTTTCTTTTGGTGGAATAACCGCAGTAGCGATTTTGAAGATCTGGGAAAACAGAGAATTCGTGCAGAGAGAAATCAGAAGACAAATTAATTCAAACGGGGCTCGGCAGCCTGAAGAAAACGACGAGAGGTTTGACTAAGAAGGTGAGAGTTATGACAGAAACGGGAACATTTTTATATGCGTCTAACAGATCTAAAGTTATCTTAAAAAGGTATTATGCATGTTAGTTCTTCTTTTAAAGACATCTTCGACATCTCTGTTGACCAACTTCCTTGCAGGTAGACGTGTTGTACGGGAAATGTTCAAACAGAAAAATAATTGTGTGCTTGTCGCTCGAATCATTGAGATGAATTTATTTTTGCGAACATATTAACCTCAATGTGGCTTTAATAACTCAAGACAGCACTCTAACGATCATTTATTTTAACCAGTTTTACTTTTCTAGAGAAAGAAAGCGGAACGGAAGGCAGGCGACAAAAAATGCGGTCGAAAATAATCTTAAGTAATTCACATTGCACTAGGTAAACTAATAGTCTTGACCAATCAAAGAACAATTTTACACTTACCGCACTTCCGCTTGCTCTACAAAACCACACGTGAAGACCTCTGACCTACATATTTCCTCTGTTTTTACATGGTTAATGGATAGCTAAAGAGTAACCAGATAGCAATTAAAGGACAGAGAAGTTAAATAGGTAAATGTTAAACGATGAAACATATTTTTTAATTCTTCAGATATGACAATCTCCCGAGAAATCAGGGAAGCTATTGTGTAATGGTCTGATTCAGTCGACGTCTTCTGTTGTATGCTGTGCTGTAAAGGCTTTTAGAACTGTATATATTGAATGTCACGTATGGGTACGGCAGTTCATAAATGCACCCTAGCCTGTCCATTGCTTAGCCTCGCCGGATTATGTAATGCAGATCAATAATAATTGTTGTATTTATGATAGTGACCATAGGACAAGTGGGTTTGCAATTTGTTTACATGATAATAAGAATATAATGTCAATGAGTTCCTTTTTGCCGATACCGCTTTTGTAGTTGTCAGTTTTTAGCGTTCCTGCTATGTATTGAATGTTGCAGCCTTATTAATGAATGTAATATATAAAATAAAAGATTAAAAAGCCACCATTATTTACTTGCGTGATTTGTTTTTAATGTCGAAGGAACCCAGGAACGATCGTGCAGCCACTTAAATGTCTATTTTAACACTTTTGTCCTGAGGGTTTATTGTCCGTCAGTCCATTCTAGAATGGACTAATACGCACAACAGCACAATTTCGGGGATGAGAAAACACTAGAAGGAACATGATTGCATTAAAAAAAAATGGCGTGACATCCAGAACTTTACCATTAGATCGAATAGTTTACAGTTTCCCATTGCGTTTATTTCTACAACCGGAACTTTTATTTTAAACTTCATCGCTTGCGCGATTTGTTTTTAATGTCGAAGAATAACCCAAGAACAATCGCACCGCCACTTTAATGCTTTTTTTAAGAACAGTGTTTCGTCCTGATGGTTTATTGTCTGTCAGTCCAATCTATATTGGTTGGGTTTTGGGAAAACCCCGAAAAACGCAGCGGCCTCATTTCGTGGACGAGAAAATTCTGGAAGGAACATGATTGCTCTAAAAATGGCGTGACATCCAGTAAAACAATGATGTCATCGTGCAAATTAGTTGCTGTTTTTGAGAGTGGAATCTCTCTCAAACACAGCACGCATATTTTTCGCAAATTAGGTGCGTGACGTTGTATATCGTCGTGGAGGATGTTTTGTAAAGTAATTCCGCACTCATGGTAATGACTGATCAACATTTGTCGACAGCTATGCTGGCAGATATATTTAGTATCAGGCATCGTGTGTGCAAGTGTAATTATTAAGTATTGTATTTCAATCATCGCGTGAGTGTGACGATTTTCTAAGGATTATCTAGAACATCTTATCAAAAGCGACTGTAAAATTTGATAAAAGTTAGGAAGACGCAGCAATATACATTGGATAACTCCTCACTGAATCTGGAGTTGTTAATTGACTTGCCTGCAAAGGGACACGCTTTCTTATTATTTTTCAGGCGTTTAACCCACGCTTGGGTGCGATAGCCGAAATGGCCGTAACGGCCAATTAATTAAAAAAGAGAATTTAGAAGATCATGGTCTCCGTAATTCCTTCCCGACAGAAATGATCTCTTTTCCCGCCAAAAAAGAGTAAAGTTTAATAGTTATGTAATGAAACTTCTCCTCTGTTTGACAGAATTTAACGTCGTTCTAGGAAGTATATATTTCCAACATCTAACTGGTGAATTATAGCCAGGGTCAATTAATTATTGGAAACACATCACTGTTTTGAGAAGTCGATATCGAGATAATCTTTCAATGCGACCTCACATTCATTTTGCCACACATGTAAATATCTGCGACTGAGACGCAGTTTCTTTTCATGGAAACACCATTCGCTACATTTGATTTATGGAAACTGCATTCAAACTTTAAGTTCTTACAACGACATGCTAAATCGAGCCAGTTTGAAGCACAATAATTTGTTTAAACAGTCATGTTTTCGTGCTTTACTATTAGAACGAATAGTTTACGTTTTCCCAATATTCCTACTTCTTCAACCGGAAACTTTTGGTTTTGTAGTTACAGAATTTTCACAACTAAGTGCCGTAAAACCAGATGCAACCGGAAACCGTGTAACAGGACGCAAATAAACCTTGATATAGGTTATAGATTTTCCTCAGCTCTGTTAATTTGTTATAGTAAAATAATAAACATTTCACTAAAAGTAATGATCAATGACTGACTATCACCAACAAATATAATTGTTTACCGGACATTATTCATAGGCTCTCGGTCTTTCCGACGTATGAATTTAAAATTACTTTTCAAATTCTGATTTGTTTGTGTTGAAGTCACAGTTTTGCCCCCAATCATCAAAGTTTGAAGTTTACAACTTGAGTTGTTCATAACAGTTTTAAACTGTAAAATTATATATTTGCACTCGCGTGGTTTGCATTCAGTAAAAAGATGGGGGAGTATTTCGTGACAGCACAATATCACTTGTTTAACATTTCAGTGTAAACTACTTTTGAGCAGGCGATTTATTTACTTGAAATTGTCGTTTGGAGGGCTCTGGCCGCACTCTTCAAAATTCCAAGGAAAAAGAGGCCCAATGTTAACTTTGTCAGAGAAAAAAAGAGCGATAGCGAATATTAAACCAAAGTAGCGTGACATCCAAATGTTATGCAAATCATGAATGTGAGAAAAGGGGAATCCCCTTATTACTTCGTGCATATTTAACAAGGTGAAGTTAAACAGCTTTATAGAGGCCGCTCGAGGTTTACTCGATGGAATCACAGTCTTCGCCCTTGCTTTGGACAAATCAACATTTTACGTTTGATAAAGTACCAGATAAAATTCAGTGTCAGACGAAGATTTTTGCCTTTGGAAGTGTAATTAAGTGCCGTATTCAGTTATTGTAGGGGTTTAAGACTGTAATACTTACTGTGTAAAGAAAATCTTATAACGTGCTCTGTATGCGGTAACATGACTGTTCAAGCGCTATCCGCGGTTCGATGAAGCACATTGTTGCAATGATTTCGCATATTTGTCTTATTACATTTAGGACCAAATGTTATTACATTTAGGACCAAATGTTATTACATTTAGGACTTTATTACATTTAGGACAGTTATTACATTTAGGACTTCAACAGGCCTTGCATCGCGTATGACTGTAATTGGTTTGCTGTTCAATTGGCAAAGTTGACAAATTTTTCAATTAAAAATACCTTCATGCTTTGATTATTTGAAGAAAGGGAACGTGATGAGTGTTTATTGCTTCTGTGAATCGGATTAGTATTTGAGAACAGCTATGAGTTAATTCACACCTGCTGACGGTCGTTAATCTATTTAAAGTATCTGCTCTTATCAGATGACATTTGATTGGCATTTTGCATAGGGATAGGTGCCAAGTCACTGCATAACGCTTGGCGAAGCACTTTCAGTCGCAACCCCATCGTGTGACGTGACCAAAAAACGGCTGCGAATGAGACTACCGTATTTATTCGATTAAACGTCGCGGCGTTAATTAAAGTTTTCGTGATTCGAGTGCGACGTTTATTTGAGGGCGACGTTTCATTTAAAATCCAATTTATTATTTGCAAACAGTAGTATGGTAACTGACCACTTCAATTTAAAAAAAAACAGCGACATCTTTTAGAGCTTGTCTAAAAAGTCGTTTTTTTGTGTTGTTCTCAATTTCGCAATTTTCATGTGCGTGTCCCGCCTTTCAATGATCAGTTTGGCCTTTAAAATGCAATCGGAGGAATTTACGAGAACGGAGCAAGATTGAAAGTGTTGACAGAGGGTACGGTTACACGTAAGCTACCTCAACGGCCGCCTCAGCGTTGTTTGGATAAAACATATCAATCAGCTTCCCTAAGCAGGGAAAGGGTTATGAAATGAAGACAGGCCATAACGTCATCATTTTCCGTAATTTTATACCTACTCAAGTTAAAGCGTAACTTGTCAATAAATATTTTAAGCTAAGCCCCGCAAGCTATTAGTAAAATAGTTTGGTTGATACTAAGCGTG
This sequence comes from Pocillopora verrucosa, assembly GCF_036669915.1. NCBI lineage: Eukaryota > Metazoa > Cnidaria > Anthozoa > Scleractinia > Pocilloporidae > Pocillopora > Pocillopora verrucosa. Next base: position 20,644,167 of record NC_089319.1, on the reverse strand, counting down.
AGGTAAACACTCGGGATCAAGCTCGTCATCTGGGATGTTGACCGTTGCAAAGGGGAGTGACGTCACGGGTTCATAAGTTTTTATTTGTGGGGTTGCACGCAGCAAGACGAATTCAGAAGAAATGGCTTTTTTCTCCGATCAATTTTTGCGCGATGTATTGTTCTTCGCTGTTGGTGGAGTTTCCTCGGTAGCGATTTTAAAGATCTGGGAAAATAGAGAATCATTGCTGAGAGAAATCAGGAGACGATTTGATTCAAACAAAACCCGGCAGCCAGAAGAACACGACGAGAGGTTTGACTGAGAAGGTAAGAATTCTGTAAGCTATGAGAATATTTTTTCAAAGTCTGACAGAATGATGAATATACTGGAGCAAGCTCGGTATATGGATGTTCCATTTATTGTCACTGCTCTAAGCCAGACTATAATTTTTTTACTTTGGAAAAATTCGTCGAGGTAAATTTCTTTTCACGCGCCCCCCGTGCGAAGTAAAACAACAAGCTGAGGCAGGATCGCGCACGTTTTTCTCGCGCTACTTTGTGAATGAATATTCAGAGTGATCATTACGCTGTGGTCAAAAGGGCACCACGGCTGAATGCTGAAAGTTCGTTTTCGTTTCAGAAGCTCGCGTGTCATGGGAAAAACTTGAAGACAGAATATTTAGAAATCTTAAAAGTTTCCAAATCTTGAATAAATCTAATCCTGTTATTGTTTTATAGTTTCCTTTTGTGTTTTTAGACAAATGCGACTTACGGTGGGACGGAAAAAGAAGAGTAAAGATCTGTTATTTGATTTACAGACTTCATCACACAACAGATTGATTCAAGTTAGAACAGAACTTGTAGTACATGTATATCTTGATTTGTATCAATTTTTATTGTAACATAGAAATCATAGACTAGAATCACTGGCTGTTAGCTGACTCTGTTCAGTGCATGTCCATTGGCAGGAAAGCTGTTTACATACAAGACATTGTTGACGCGGATAAGTTCCGCATTTTTGAGCTGCACTAGTCAGCCTTTTGGTAGTGCTTTTTTTCATTTGCGAATCTTCAGGTAATAACTAAAACTTTGTTCTATTTACGCTTTGTTGAAACGTGCATGAGATGGCAAATTTTAATAGATCATTGTATCGTAGGATTTTTAAATACTTGCAATTATATTGCGTTCTGTTTTTGTACTTGGTCACGACGCTTACGACAGGTCTGACCGCACTGTTGTTTTCGCAGGTGTAAATAGTTTTCTTTAAAAAGTCTTTTTTTGTAAGGATTTTAGTCAGATATATTGATGTGTGAATGAAAGGTTAACAAAAAAAGAAAAAATTCAACGCCGAAAGAGAATTCGCTCTTGGTTCTTCTGTAATGGGGGAATGGCATTGTTTTTTTTTTCTTCAACGTTTGGGGGAATCCCCGAAAAGTGAACTCAGCCGTTGATTGGTTTAAAAGATGTCAATTTATTCTATTTGATTCCATAACTTCCTCTGAAAGTGAAATGTTACACGTGGGCGGTTTTCATTTCATTTAGTAGAAAAGCTAGAAACTTTACTTCAACCGTGTGTTCTCAACCTAAAAAACACATGCCCTATGATTTACCAGCAGATGAATTCAAGCATCTGAAAGCCTACGCAGTATGAAAATAATTTAGTTTTACGTAACATCTCCACGAACGCTTCATGTAAAGATGAATAGAATAGCCACGCGCAATGGGCTTGTAATATAAAAATCTTTAATACGACTTACTCTCGGCATTTGTTTGGGAAATGTTTGTCCAAGAGCATTGAAAGCAGCAGTATGTTTATCAGTCGCAGTCAACATTGAATCGAATTTCGTGCCCTTGCGTGGTAACTATTCAGTAACAAATTGACTCGATGAGCAACAAAGATAATCATACCGATGAAGACTTGAAAAACAGTAATTGTGTAGTCGAGTTATTCACCTGACATTTTGATCTCAAGGGTTTTGATCGAAATCCTAAAAAATACAACAGCAAACGAGTACTTGTACTGTTTGTTAAAGAGAGAAGTCTAGAATAAAAAGTAAACTAATGTAACTGGCGTGACATTCAAACGAGCACTCGAGTTATCGTGTAAATGAGCTGTAGTGAAAAATAGGGAAATCCCTAACATGGCACTCATAGACGAGACTGAAGTCGGTCAATTGCAATTTACTTCGGTGTGGATGATTGTTTGGATATCGCTCTTGATTTTAACTTGGGACTTAATTGAGCCGATAGACTAGCTGATATCTTAAAAGCTTCAGAAAAACGCGAGCATCTTATCGGTGCGTTTAATTCTTTCTTGCTAATTCATAGTTAATTTCTAGTTGTATTTATTTTTTAATACAGAATGTTCAAACGCCTTTTTAGATTTCAACCCAGTTTGATGGAGCATAACGCTATTATTTCGTCAAACTAATTTGTGTCGCTCCACCCGAGCGTTTATGCATGGTTGAGCTCTGCCTACCAGCGAAGATGAGAAAGAATGGAAATATTCCTGTAGAATGATTCTCAGGTGTTGTGACCTAACAGGAATCCGTAGAACTGTTACATTAAAAAATCTGTGAATGGATTAGGTTAGGTCGACTGCGTAGGTTGAACCTGTTGGCTGGTTGCCGAGTCACTGCATATTCAGTCGACTAAAACAGCTTATCGAAGTACCTTCTGCCCTAACACCATCATGTGAGCCTTACCTTATGACCGGTATTATACCCTCTCAAGTTACTTATCATATCATTAAATATTATGAATTAAGGCTCGCAGGTCAGTCACTAAGCAAATAGTTTGGTTGGCGCGTGTCTTCCTTGTAAAGCTTGTAGTGTGATTTGCCTATAACAAGACGTATTCAGAAGAAATGGCTCTTTTTTATGATCAATTTTTGCGTGGTGTATTGTTCTTCGCTGTTGGTGGAGTTTCCTCGGTAGCGATTGTAAAGATCTGGGAAAATAGAGAATCATTGCTAAGAGAAATCAGGAGACGATTTGATTCAAATGAAAACCGGCAGCCAGAGGAACACGACGAGAGGTTTGACTGAGAAGGTAGGCGTTATAACAACGAGAACATTTTTCTATGCGTTTGAAAACTTTGTCAGGTATATTGGTTCTTCTTTTTAAAGACTTCATCGAATCCTCGGAACTCGAACATGGGAAATGTTCAAACAGCAAAAATAATCGTGTACTTCTCACTCAAATCAAAGAGACGAATATGTTTTTACGATCAGATCAACTAACAAGTGTGGCTTTGATAACTCAAAACAACAGCCTAACATTAATTTTTTTTTAACCAGGTTAAGGAGTACGCTAGATACATGAAACTCCACTAGCTTGGAACGAAGGGATCGGCTTACCCTAACCCAACGTAACATCAATATTTATTTGCTATTTAGACAAACAAAGGATTATTTCAAAGTTCGCGCACTTCCGCCTAATCAAAATACATGCACGCGGAACGAGAGAGAATGTCAGTGAATATTTCCTCTGTGTTTACATTGTCGATGCAAAGCTAGGAAGTGTCCAGATAGCAATTTAAGGACAGAGAAGTTAAAGATGTAAATGTTAAATAATGATATACGTTTTTTTAATTTTTTAGACGTGACAAGAAATCAAGAAAGCTATTGGGGAATCCCCATACCATCCCCATAGCAACAGCTGTCTTCTTCTTCTTCTAACTCATTTGCATCATATTAAGAAGGGTCATCTGATACAGAGGGTAAAGCAGAGATGTTTCCATCCAAGGATATATGGTTGTGTGCTGTGTCCGCTCTCACTGGTGCCATTATAGTACTCCTGGTGTTCGTGTTACAGCCAAGATGTGGGAATCAAGCGATGAGAACACGCAAAGTCCCACAAGAGCACGACGAAAGAATGGGCTAGTTGAAAACAAATTTTCGGTGAGTGAGCAAAAATAATTCGAGTTTGTCTCTCATGAACGGAATACACACGCTCAGCTCTGAGACATGAATGATTTGTTTGGGAACTTTTATTTGTTACTCGGCAATAAAAAGCAATCTGACAGTGCTTCCCCGAGACATTTTGGTGCGCGGTAAAAAATCTAGTCGTGGTTGCCTCAGAAGTTTGAAATGAATTTCAAAACCTATAAATAACTGCAAGAAAACATGAATATTCAATTTTGCGTCATTCATCCGAGGCCTTTATTTCAGTGAGGGTGACACGAAAAACCTGTAAGCTACAAGTCTTGTTTGTCAAACCAAGGAGCAGAATTCCCAGAACATTGCACAAGAGAAAACTATACCAATTTTGAGAAAGAGCCAACGAGGAAAAATCAAACTTACACGCGTGTCCACGCAACATTTGATGACTTTTAGGTAAATTTGCCTTTGATGTGACACGAAAACCTGTAAGCTACAAGTCTTGTTTGTCAAACCAAGGAGCAGAATTCACAGATCACTGCACAAGAGAAAACTATACCAATTTTGAAAGAGAGCGAACGAGGAAAAATCAAACTTACGCGCGTGTCCACGCAACATTTGATGACTTTTATGCAAATTTGCATTTGATGTGATCAGTTCATTCATTCATTCAATCGAAGCTTTTAACGTAAAACGGGACATTTTGGTGCGCGGCAAAAAATTTAGTCGTGGTTGCCTCTGAAGTTGAAAATGAATTTTAAAACCTTAAAATAAAAGAAAAAAAAACATGATGGAAGTTTCTTTCGTGTTTCTTTGGATTGTATAACCGACTTGTATACTGAACCAGTATACCGCACAAGTGACTTGATAGAGCTGAGAGATTCTTTATGCACGACTTTGCCGACCAATTTTTAATAATTAATGTCTAGGAATCAAAAATATTTGTTTGCCAACGTATTATCTCGATTTTTAGAGTATCCCTCATTACCTGGTGGGAATATAGACCCCATTTCCACTTGTATGAGACTCCTATCCGTGCCTGAATGTATTATGAAAGATACGAAAGTAAACTGTTTAATGCATCTCTCTCTCTCTCTCTCTCTCTCTCTCTCTCTCTCTCTCTCTCTTTAGATTGTTGTCTGCCTATTTGCTACTTTATCTCCTTTTCCTTTTTTTATTCATTAAAAAGGACTTAAGATATGTTTTTGGGATATAGACCTTTCATTTAAACATTCTTTTTCGTGGCCACATTGCAATGAAGAGAATTACGAGCATTGTGAAGAAAATATCGAGAATTTCATCAGACAGACGTAGCAAATACTCAGTCATAGGTACACGGACCCTAAAATAATTAGAAATTTTATATTTTTGATTATTCTAAAGGTCATTTACGAAAAGATATTTTCCACCAAAGCCCCCGTCGAGCTGAAATATTTTTTGTTCTTTCCCACGTCAATTTTTGAACCAAATCCTGTCTGAGGCTATGAAGTAAACTCGACCTTAAAGTTGAAGATTTTTTTGAAGGTACTGGAATCTTTTTTCCTCATAAATGTCCTTCTTTTCTTTATAACAAAATAATTTTTCCACATATGGCTTGCGCTTTGAAAGAAGAACTGCTTCCATTTTCGAATAATTCAATTTAGCACTTTTTGACGATTTATTTAGAAAAATGTATTTCGTAGCAAATACGCATTTAGTAGCAAATACCCACTTTCAGTTTTTGGTGACAAAGTTGATTTTTCTTTAGAAAATGCGATGCATTGATGATGTAACACCCTCGCCATCGACTTTTAACGCAACATCGTACCAGAATGCACAACGCGTGATCAGTCAACGTCAGCATTTTTTCTTTTTTCATGTCAATAAACAAAATGGCGGAGATTGTTGACAGTGAGGCCGCTCCGGTAGAGACATTTATACCAGAAGTACATCTTGATAACAACGATAGGTGTAAACTCATCGCTTTCTACAAGGTGAGACTAATTTTGTGAGACGTGTCCCTAAAATTGCCGAAGAAAGCAGCGAAAGAATAAAAAGAAACCGCTTTAAAAGACCGAAGGAGCACTTTGAATTCAACTTCACATTAGACGAGCTAGTAGGAGTGTGAAAAAGTCTGAGGGCATGTAAGCTGAGAGAGGTCATGAGAATTGGAGAAGATAAAGCAACATTCAGTGAAAGTATTTCAAATGTAGTTTCTGCGGAAATACTGACGTTGTTATTGATCGCGCGCGCAATGTTGCCTTAAAAAATCGTCCCGTGTAACATACTGTTGTCGCAACAATGTTGCGTTAAAAGTTGTCTTGTGAAACATGGATTTAAAATCGCCGTTAAAAATTGTCGTTAAAAATCGTCCCGTGTGACATCATCTTAAGAGAATAGATAAGAGAAAGGGTAAGGTAATCTTTATTTTGCCAGGATGGCCCATTCAGCAACGAGGGTGATATCCAAAGGGGTCCTAGACAAGAGAGCGGACAAGTAACACGCCCTAAACGAAGAAAAAATAAAACATTTTCTTTTCATAGTTATTTTTAGTCTCGTGTTAAATCTTTAGTCTTCCTCTTTTGTTAGATAAGTTTAAGGCTTGCGTTGTTTCATTGAGTCTTCCTTCGTCTTTTGTTACTTTTTTAGCTTAGATGTTTTGATGAGTAATGCCCTTTAATGAGCTTTAATGCTCTTTAGTGGTTTTATGCTTTTAAATTCTTAAATATCCGTGTGTCTTGTAACTGAACTTATAAATCACATGATCTACCCCCTGAGTAAGAGATCATACAAACTTAATATTACTGGTCAGAATACAAAGGAGTCCCTCTTAACCACCCAGTGAATGAAAAGGTGACAAAGCTATTGGACCACACGGAAGTGGCTAAGGTAGAGAAAGCATACCTCGTGCAGCGTTTATACAGACAGGGTTCATAAATTTTGCAACCGCATAGAGCTCTTTCGATGACGTTACGCCTTTCGTTTACACGTCGCCGATCAAGACCACTACTGACACTAGCTTGTTTCGAGGAGCTTTTTCAAAACGATTTGCTTTCGTTCGTCGCTTAAGCGGCTATGCCATATTCACCCCCAGTTTGACACACTGTGTAAGGTTCTTGCTCGATTGCTTGACGAGAGACTGCCTCCTTTCCTCATTCCTTCTCATTAGCAACATGATAATTTGCCTGAAAATAATTCAGGCTTGAACGAGATTTGAAGTAAGTGTACTCCGCAGTACAAACATATGAATTTCATATATTCACTTCAGTATAGTTCTAGTTTGTACTTACTAATTTTACTTATATATTATATCGAATTTGTCAGTTGCGTTCAGGCCAGCACTTAATATTTGACCCATTTAGAAGAAAAGAACAGAAAAAGTATAGAAAAGTACATCATTCAGTGTAAAAACATTCGTCTGATTCATTGTTATGAAATTTCACCTGGAGGAAGTTTGCAAAGTAAGTTGAGAGATCAATACACCAACAAAGGCCAACATACCAACATTTTTTCTTTAAATATCATTTGACAATATCTCCTAGAGCGACGCACGAATTACAGCATGCCAGTTACCAATAGCATCAGCAATACAAGAAGTGGGGAGATGATTGATGTCCAAGGGACGCGTAGAGAACCATAGTTTCCTTTCCCGATAACGGCTCCAGTTAATAGGGAAATGATCAAATGTCCAGATATTTTTTAATTTTTCAATTCTGCCAATTAAATTAAACGTTTGTAACTATTTAGTACATACTTAAATGCGATCTGTTTTCGCTAAATCAGTATATCACAAAGTGAATGGATGGATAGATACCCGAAAACAATAAAGTAGGAAGTGGTATGTTTGATGTAACTGGTAAAGTCCTGTGTTCTCAGACAGAGAAATCGTTCCAGTGCGAATAAGGATAGGGTAATGATAATGATAAATAGGCTACCTTGTAAATACTCTCTACTGATACCGAACAAAGGAGCGAAGTCGAGGTTGAGGGAAAAAAAAAAAAAGAAAATTCAAATAATTCCCCTGAACCTCGACTTGGATCTTTTGTTTAGGATCAGTGAAGCGTAATTCGAAACTAGCTCATAACGTCTTCTATCAGGCAGATGCAAGATAGAAGTAAAACATCATGAAATAAAGAATTATCCAAGTAAAACGTTTTTTATTCGTTAATAATTTTATAACATAAGCTTCAAAAAGGACCCCACGGCCAGGCGGTCAGGAAGGGTACAATAAAAATGTGTGATAGCTGTTCAAAAACGTATTAATGGTTGACTATGTCCTTAACGCTGACCTCAGATTAAAAAAGAGTACAAAAAGGAAGCCATGCCTAGCTACAACTTTTTTAACATACAATTCGGAAAACACGTAGGGACGGTCAAGCTAATGACCTACAACAGAGATAAGTCCCATGTAGTGTTTAAACGAACGAACTAGTCGCAGTGACCGACTGCTTTGGTTAATGATCAGTTTACCTTTATTTTGTCGTAAGGACTGGTCGCAAAAACAGTTTACAAGACTGGACAATCAAAATTTCATAGGAAAATATTAGATATGTATAATCAAAAAGTTCAACGATGTACAAAACGTACTACACTTGAACTAAGCACTTAAGGTTAACTCTTAGATTAAAACGTATTTAAAGTTAACTATGGTCAACAACAACCTTTTTCTAACATGAGCCTCGAAAAGAACACCAAGGCCAGAGACAGCCGGAATTTGTATAATCCCAATGTTCAATGATGTTTTGTATAATCCCAATGTTCAATGATGTAAAAACGCACTAAACATCAACTACATACTATAAGTAAATTTTTGGTACAAAAAGTACTAAAAGTTAACTATGATTAACTATTTTTTTTAACAATCTTTGAAAAGGACACCAAGGTCAGGCATAAAGAATGTATATAATCAAAATGTTCAATGATCTACAAAGCGTATTAAACATTAACTATATACTAAAAGTAAATTTTTAGTACATAATGAACTAAAAGCTAACTATGGTTAACGATTTTTTTTAACATAAACCTTGAAAATGACACAAAGGCCTGACAGTAAGAATTTGTTTAATAAAAATGTTAATTGATGATGTAAAAACTAACCTGTACTACAGGTTAACTACACGTACTAGAAGTTAAGTTTTGCTTTTTCGAAGTGATTATAAATTGTGTCCAAAGTAATGCTCGCGTTTATTAAAAACGTCATAACAAAAGAAGAGGCTATTCCAGCCTAACGATAGTGTAAAAGTTACACTCGTTAGTTAATTTTGTTGTAATCGGCTTTAAGGTGCACTTCAGTGATCCTTAATCGTATAGACGATCTGTTGCGCATTCACTGAACGACGCTGTCAGGTAGCTATCGAAAAGCATTTATTGCTGTCGCTGTCAGGGAACTAAAAAGGTCTTTAAACTCAATGTTAACGATCGGCATATTGTTCGGTTCAGGCCGAATTAACCTATGTTGTAGGCATTCCTTTAGTAGTCAAGAGCATAGTTTTTGATCTGTTACGTTACACGGCCTTAATGATACTATCAGATTTAAACCGTCCTTTGGTTCTTATAAGTGTAAGCCGGTATTGTAGACGACCTGCGCAATCGTTAACGACGCTGTCAGGTAACAATTAAAACTGACTCTTTAACTCACTCAAAGCCGAAGAAGCCCACATATACGGTTACTTAACTATGCACGCCTTTGCTCTTACTGTTAAAAACAACGTTTTTGATCCATTATTTGGGCTTAATAATACTATCAGGGTACACCCGTTATTTAGTTGCGTCTAGGTATAATAAGTAGAAAGCAACCTTTAGTTATTGATAATCGCGTGGGAGATATAGTGCGATTAATTAACGACGTTATCAGGGAACTAGTGATTATTCTAACCCACATTTTACCGTCGTCATTTTTGTTTCTTATAACATTCTGGAACGTTTTAGTAATTGACAACAGTGTTGAACTGATGCCTATTCATTAATGATGCTGTTAGGTAACTAAGGAAAAGGCTTTTAACACACTCCGATAAAAGCAGACCTAACTAACAAGAAAACACCCCTGTAGACTTTGAATATAAAACGAAACGCAACTAAATAACAAGTGTTACTCTGATACTATGACACATACTCCATAACTATGAAGAAAGTATGCACGATAAAATGGTAACTCCCCTGGCTCAGTAACCATTAGGTATTTAGTCGTGATTCACTTCCTCTTTACTTTACTTTCCCGCGCCATTTTTCTGACCTTGTCTGTTAATCGCTGTTTTGTTCTCATTTCTTCTTCCTGATCCTCTCTTCCTGACAATAGCTCGAGTTCCAGTGACCTAAAAAAAACGTTGTCAACACTGTCTTAAGCTGCCCTGTGTATAATCTCAACTTAAACTTCTATTTTTTTTTTATAACTATTAAATAATCTCCTCCTTGATGTCCACACAACTAATTTTACAGCCCTCATGAGTATATGATTAAGCAATTTAAGCAGTAAATTAATTACGCAGCCTGATGATCATTTAATCAGTCTATTTCACTAATTGTAATGTATAACCTTTTCATCTGTGAGATCACGAGGGGTCTTTAGGTATGTTATATGCCTTATTGTTTCCTGCTAATGAACTCCCGTTACTTCCCTTGTTTACCATCTTTCTTTCTTTTGCATTTATGTTTGTAGGATTTTTTTGTGCATGACAAACAAGTACAATTACCTTTTGTCGCCTTTCACCCGCTGCCAGACGACTTCTTTCTTGATAGCGTTAGCTTCAATAAGGTCTTTGGTTAATTTGAAAAGATGGGTTGCCTGCTCTTCCGTGAATTTTTTCCATAACCTTGAAGATTCAGCAGATACCGAGCCTGAGATGTGCGATATGGATGACGGCGCAGCTTCTGGTTGGGCTGAATCAAGATACCTCTTGACTTTCGCTTCAGCAGACTCTATGTCAGATGGGGGCTCGCAACCTTTCATGTGTTCTTCTCTTAGTCTCCGGAGCTTTAAGACCACAGCCTTCAAGGGGCGTTCCTCCAGAAGCGTTGTTGTTGTTAGTTTTTCCTTCACGTTGGCCTCCTCGATAGCGCCTGTCTCGAGGTCTTGTTTAAATAGCTCCTTCAGATGTTCCGTTTCCTCCCTCTTCCACGGCTTTGGGACTGCTTTAGTCTCCTTGGGATCATTCTGTGGCTGATGAACGTTGCTTGATTTGAGGGCAACAAGTTTGCTCACTGCCCTTCGGCCAAGGTCAGTTTCGACAAGCTTATCGTGGACACGATAATACCTGGCTTGTGTCAGGGTCTTATGCTGGGCTAGGGCAGCGAGATGATCCTTTTCATCTGGCATGTGGACATGCATACCAGTAGCAAGAGACTTCCGTATAATTGTGGCAGATATTCTTCCCTCTGTCACAATCCCCTCTCTCTGGAAAGTTCGCCATACCGACGTTGATACCTGCGAAGATGTTAGGGGCATCCCGTTGCTTGAAATGAATAGTTGTTCAACCTGTGGGGTAGCTGCCGTGAACTGGCTTCGTACAGTTCTTAGGTACATGTCCATCATTTTGTACAAATCGTCATATACCCAGATAACCGCAGAACCATACTGGTCAGCTGTTTTGTGGTTACTAACAAGAATTCTGTAACGAGCCTGGTCTTCGTCTGTACCCGAGTGATAAACGGCGTCCTTGAATTCAGCTACGGTCATGTTTGCAATGACCCCACTTCTTCCACTATTGTCGATGACGAGACGAGTCATCAACCAATCCCTTACTTCGCAGTGAGTTTTGTCGCTGATTATCCTTTGAACCTCGGCCCCCTGACTGGTTTCCTTTGACGATTTGCCAAGCTGTTTTACTGCATTTATTCGCTGATCACCATGGCAGATTTGGTAGAGATTTTCACTGGTGATCAGTTTCTTAAAATCTTCCTCGTGCTTCTGAAGCTTTCTTCTCAGAACTTTCTTCTTTTGGGCCGATGACCAGGAAGACATCAGATCCCGGCGGGCGTTTAACATGTCAACGCTTACTTCAGACATGTCGGGTTTGCGTTCTTGCGTCAAAAATTTATAAAATAAACGCAAACTCATAAGATATGAGCGCACAGTTCCAGGTTGGTACATGGAAACAGCATATGACAACCATTGCTTCAACAGAGTTACTCCTTCTTTTCCAGGAAGCAAGAGCAGGTACACGGGTGGTTTTGGATTTTCGTGTCTGACTTCCGTTTCATTCATCTGAAGCCTCTTTATGACGCTTAAAACCTGAGATTTGTACTGCTGCGCCATTTTTTCGCTTCGATATCCTCCGTCTACGTCCGTCAACCATTCATAGAACTCTGTCAGCAGTGTTCCCGTGCTTAGGTCAACGCCTCCAGGTTGGCCTTTGGTCTTGATGTTATCGTTTTCACTGATTTCACAGTCGCTTGGGACCCAGTTTGTGTCCAATGCTTCGTCGTTATCGCTCTCATCTCCATCAAGTGCTTCATGAAATGCCTCATACATGCTATCTTCGTTGACTCGCGCCAGTTCCTCAGCAGACTCGAGCTCACTCTTGAAGGTATGGCCTTGAGCTATTCTTCTACTTTTAAACTGTTTTACCGTTTCGCGCCAGTCTTCGTCATTATCAAGGAATGATCCTTCGTTGATTTTGTCCTCGCCAATTACCTCAATTAGCTCAGTCAATAGTCCCTCGCATTCTTGAGAGAGAGAGGAGGAAGAGATTGATGTGATTGATTGTGTCGAGGTATCTGGATCCGACTCTTCGCTACAGAGGTAATCAGGATCTAATTTTCGACTCTCCTCACTGTCAGAGATCTCAACACATTCAAAATCTTCGTTCTTGTTACGAGTATTTGCATTCTCTTCTTCGCTGTAAATCTCGTCTTCCCACTTGTCCTCTGTATCATTATCGAAACTTTCCTTGTGGTTGCTCTCCATTATGTCTCCTTTGCATTCTGCATTCAAACCTTCGGTCACTAGCTTCCTGTATTCTTTGTCACTGTCGACAAGGTCATCACTGGTACTGTCACTGGTTCTTGCATTTTGTTTCTTGGCTCTAGCTCTTGTTTTTTCAACTTCATTCTTTTTCCACGCCTTGTGTGCAAGCCTGTCATACTCTTCGTCACTGTCTTCTTTACTACGTTTCTTTTCTCGAGTTTTCTCTTCTCTACTTCTTATTTTGCCCTGTGCCCTTCTTCCTAATTCTTCATAATCTTGGTCGCTGTACATGTCGTTGTCTTCTGGGTCGCATTTCATATTTTGCTCGTTAGAATTGCCAGCTTCATCGCATGCATCATACTCCTCGTTAAGGTTTCCTTTAAAGTTTTTCTTATCTGATGTGGCCTGTTCATTCGTCCGCGCTCTTTGTTTTCTTTGCCTTTTTAAGTACGAATTCACCTTTGAGAGTGACGCTCGTGGGGCTTGCGCTAATGCCTTGACATATGCTGAGGACTTTGGTTTCAGATTGTGAATTCCACTTTGAAGATGTTTATCAAGCTGGAAAATTGGCGTCTTGGACATCTTGCATGGTGAGAGGGGGCAGAATTTTACTCGCCGATTGGGTGCCTTTTTCTCCCCAGTGAAATAACCATCAAGCTTACGACGCATTTTTGTCATGCCATGCACTTCTTTCTGATGGCGACTAAGATTTTTTACACTTCGCTTACACTTTTTACAAATCCTAGAGATCCTCGCGGGGCGCTTGGCATTGGAGGATGGTGAAATACCATTATCTGCAGAGGTCGAAGGAACTTCTTTGCGGTCCTTTTCATTGACACTATTAATTGGAAAAAATGAGGGTAAAAGAAAAATGTTAAAAACGAGCACTAAGCGCATGCAGCTCGAAAATAAAACATTAAAACGTTAAGAAACTAAAAATATATATGTATTGTGGAACATTTTTTTGTTGTTGTTGTTGTTCGTCCGTGTCTCTTCGTGAAGTGAGAGACATTCTTTTAAAGGGTCATGTAATGAGAATAATTTGCGATGTTAAAGACGTGGTGATAGTCAAGGCGCGCGAGGCGTAACAATATACGTGATAATGACAGAAGAGTAAATAATCATTTGCTAGACACAATTCTAAAATGTTTACTTTCAAGTTTTCAAAGAAAAGGCAAAAACGTAGTGGAGTTGCCATTAATGATTAAGCTTGAAGGAAGTGTACAGCTTATTCGGACTTATAAAAGTCCCTCACTAAAACTGGCTCGTTGTGGTAACACATTTATAGCTATACCTTAATTCAAAAAGTTTTATTAGTGTTATCTAGTCATATGATTGAACATGTAACAAATCAGTTACCTTGCCATAGGAATATAACGAAGCATTTTAACAAAATTTACGCGAAGTTTATTAAAATTCAGTTCCATGTACAGTAATGTTTTTTTTTCTTTCACAAAATTAACGCGAATTTTTGAAATTAAAATTGAAATTAAAACCTTGCGTGGTATACATCAAGTGTTTTACTTGTGAGAGGAATTTTTTGTGTACACTCTCCCCTCTGTGTATTCTGAAAAAAAGGCCACTCGCGTTATTTCACGCTGTTAAAAAGTAGTCAACAGTGCTATTCCAGAATTTTGATTGGTTATAGGTATTTCATATACCATGGACCACATTTATAGTAGGTTTACGCATCAGTTAGAACAGCATGGGAGCTAGGATAAGGCCCTTTTTATATGGTCTCGGGTACCTGAGACAACCCTCCTTACCGAGACAACTTTATCGAGCGTTTATATGAGAAAAAGTTGTCCCTCTTAGTCGGGTTAAAATTAACACTACTTAATTATTCATAAAGCATTTCAGTATTCAAATTTCTAGATATCATTCTTCGTTTGAGTTTCTTTCATTCGATTAGTGTGGGCTTTGTTGAGCTCATTCTACTTTTGTAACGTAAATTTGTGCTTTAAAAGCTGAAACTTCGAAAATACGTGACTCTCGACACGCCGTTAATTGTTCCGGGTAGGCGAGCCTAAGTGTCAAAGTGTGAGAAAAAGTTGTACCTCTTGCCAGGGTTACCCTACCTGCCTGCCCTACCTGTCTCGCCCCCCATCAGATCATATAAACGGTTGGTAGAATCTTTCACAGATTGTACTAAAAAATTACCTCGCCTAGGGTCACTCGGGGGAAGGGTTGTCTCGGGTACCCGAGACCATATAAACAGGTACCAACTCAATTCTTTTCTTTATTCCGCTCGCGCTTTTTCGATACGAGATACTTATAGCCATCTTGGTGCAACGCCCGTCATTGGCAATCCACCATATACATCTCAGGCCTTACTGGAATTTCCCTGTATCAAGGAAGCTTATCACACGATAACAAGGCGACCTCTACTTGAACATGGCCTGAAGGCAATGCAAGTAAACTCTTACCTCGTAGAGTGATTTACATTGGTGGACGTTGACGCGCCATTATCGGCGGGGGAAGAAGTAAATCCTGCGTTGTCCATTTCATTCATACTATAATGGAAAAATATGGTAAAAAGAGAAACGTTAAATGACAGGCTATTAACAATACGCCTTGGAGCTAACAAACACAGGTTGTAGTTATCAACTGTTCCCGACTTGCGGTACGTTGAAGAGTTGAACAAGTCTTTTGTTTCGCTTTGTGGCTCCTTTTACTAAATTTTTTTTGTTTGTCTATACAAATTATAAATATCTATGGGAAAAGTAATATTTCTCTAAATCTTAGCGCTAGTACCTAGTTCTTATTGTTGAAAAAATTATTTCTGTTTGAAAACTATACTATTTAAAGAGGAGGTGCGCTATTTAGTATTTGCGCTATTTATCTATCTAGTTACATTATAATTAGTCACGCTGACTGCTGGGGCCATGCTTTCCGGTTTGTGGAAGAATGCGTAATTTCATGAAATTTTCGCTGCCTTTTTATAGTGGCCTAAATGACGGCAGAGGTCAAGAAACGGTTATTTTAAAACTGAATTGATCTAAATATTGTAAAGAAATGTCTAGCGACAGCAAAATCTATGATTACGTCCGTTATTAGAATTACGCATATGTACAAACGGGCTACTGCGTGTATTTTAAATTCAACATTTTCTTTGTGATGGCAATACTACCTTTCGATTAAACGTAACATATTTACGAACTGTAAGCACCTAATAGTGCCAATACAAGAAGAAATAACTGATTATATCATCGCAGAATGCAAGAGATTCGTCCCAAGTCTTTAGTAGCTAAAAGTTGAAGTTTTAAAGTAAAATTTGTCATCCAAACATCTGATCATGACAGATCACAAACATAAAATATATAAAGCAAACCTCCAGAGACAACGCGGCAGTTAAAGTAGGTTAATTAAGACACATTAAAGTACTATAGAAGATAAAAAATACTACAAACCTCTTTAAGCAGCGTGCAGAAGGATTCACGTGCGTCTTTCCGGTTTACGTGGCTCACATAACGTCACGTAACGCAATCTCATGACATCTCATAACACGATACATTGGGCTTTAGGCGTACGCGTCTCCCAGATAAAGTAGCGTAAAGTGGTTTCTTAGTGCATACATTCAGTTAAAAAGGGACAGGGTTTCTGTTAAAATGTATCTATACTTTTATTATTGATATACAAAACACAAGTACATCACGATAGGACTCAATGCACTTCACACGAAGTGAAACGTGGAGCCTTAAATGAATAGGCAACAGGTAAAAGGCTTACAATTATTAATATAAAGATTTGAAAATAGAAACATATACGCATTTGTGGTACGACTATCTGCTACTGTAGCAAATACGCATTCGTGGTAGCAAATACGCACTATGCGTATTTGCTACGGTAGCAAATACGCATTTGTGGTAGCAAATACGCAGTGTGAGTATTTGCTACGGTAGCAAATACGAGGTGAGTATTTGCTACGGTAGCAAATACGCACTTATAGTAGCAAATACGCAGAGCAATCTAACTCTCTCTCTCTCTCTCTCTCTCTCTCTCTCTCTCTCTCTCTCTCTCTCTCTCTCTCTCTCTCTCTCTCTCTCTCTCTCCTTTATCACGTGATAGGATTGACAATCGCACCCAACGGAAGACGACGCAGACTGGTTTATCAATGGACTGTTTAGTTTTGATTAGCTTATGTAAATGTTTCTTTAATCAACGATTGTTTGATTTTTGGAATAGTGTAAACGATGGGTCTTATGAGACTGTAGAGGTAGTGGCGTCACAATTCTTAGATAGGTGTTAAGTTCTTTTGAGTGTTGTATCTGAACTCAACTTTAAGTAAGAAATGATCAAATTTCGTATTGGTCAAGAGTTTTGAAACTGTTGTGTGAAACAAATTATTTCAATATTGTCATTCGCATTAAACGACCCGTAACATAAATAAATTAATATTGCGCCGTCAATGTACCTTTCTTTAATGATATGTTGTTATTAAATTTGCAATCAAACCGAAGAAACGATAGCAGTTTCAGGGTTTGATTACGACGGAAATATATCTCACTGACAGTCAAACAAGTTTATTTTAATCAGAAATGGTAAACTCTAACAGTTTCATTAATAATAAAAAAAATGAAAATTGCGTGATCTTTTTACAGTCGCGTGACTCAAGGAAGATCTCAGCCGTAAATGTTAATGTTCAATTGTTAAGTTAAAAGGTGATTTCAAGAATTCTTTACGCTCGTGAATTTATCTCGAGAATTTGTTTACGTTCAGCGAGAAGCTCCAGATGGCTTTAAGGTAACTGATCTTCTAAATAAATTCATGATACATTCTGCTTGCGATTTTAAACCATTTCCACATCTCCTCGATCATAATTGTAAACAAACTATCAGACCTTTCAATGATCACGGTTTTTGTTTCATGAACAAAGTCATTTGTTTTGACGAAGGGCTAACGCTCGAAACGCCAGCTTCAGAAACTATCGACAGTATCCAGTTTACATTATCACTTTAGATTAGAAAACCAACTTATCGTGTAATACCCCTCACCGACGCAGTACCGCAGTTTCTTTAGAGACTTACTCCTTCAATACTAAAACAAACTCTTGGAAATAAATGAGATCCTGTTCCTTTTAACTAATACGTTAGACAAGCCTTCTCAATTCGATTAAAGCGTAAACAGATTTGCCAAATTGAGTGACAGTTCGCAAATACAAATGTTTTCATCTCATAATTGAAATGAAAATACGTTTCGAGGGAAAGCTTTCCATTTATCTAGAAAGAACTTTTTCCCGTGAAAACATCCTTTCCTGAGTTTATGTCAGTAGGCGGGCTGCGATGGCTTTTAAAAGTTATGGCTGGTAGAAGTTCGCATTAAAACCCGCAAGGGTAACTGTCATACGGACTCAACATACCTAACTACTTTGGGGAAGAGTTGTAACTTTGTTCACAGACTGTAGTAGATCTTTAAACATGCTTACTGGGCATCCTCTGAAGTATGTCTCATTATATGGCATAGAATGAGCATCGAGCCAGGTATTTGACTTGATATCGTAACACTCCACCATACGAGAATTCTGCCGATCGACACTTTGACTTCCGGTTCCGCCAAATAAGTATACCTGATCTCGTAAAAGGACTGCACTTCCGTGAAATCTGGGAACTTGTAAGGGAGCGATTGATTGCCATTCGTTCAGAGTAATATCATAAACCTCGCAACTTACGAGGGCATTTAAAGAAAATGGGTCAACAGTACCTCCAAAGAGGTAAATCTTTTTTTCAAGGCACACTCCACAAGCGCACCCGCGCTGTTCGCCTATCGGAGCCATCTGTGTCCATACGTTCAACTTTGGATCATAACGATCCACATCAGAGAGGAAACCATCGTCGGCCAAGCCACCAATGCAGTACAAATAGTGAGTGTCTGACACGAGACAAACAGAGGACTTGCGTCTCTTTAGAGGTGCAACTACAGTCCAAGAGTTTGTCGAGGGGTTGTACCTCTGCGCAGTGTCACAACGCCTACCACCGTGCTCGCTACTGAACGCAATCCCGCCAGTGACGTACAGTAGCCCTTGTAAGGTAGCTGCACCCATTAATGTCACTCTCTGAGGCAGTGGTGCTACAAAGCCCCATGAGTTTGTGCGCGGGTCATATCGTTCTACGCTGTTGTAGACCGAGTCTTCTCCTTTACCACCGATGGCATAAACATATCCCCGACAGGAAGCCAAACCATGGCGAAACCGTCTGTTAAGCATGGGTGCCAACTCGTACCAGGTTTTCGTAGCCGGAACATAACACACAGTCAAGTTGCGAATGCGTTCATCTGGCGACAGGCCACCGCATGTGATGATTGCATCTTCATGAGTCTGAAGACAAGTTCTTGGTTTTTGTCGGGAGATCTGTTGTCCAGAGAACAAGGCACGCCAGCGAATTTCGTCCATTAATATTTCCTTACACTCGCCATTTGCCTGCACTAGTTCATGGCACATAAGCTTTGTGTACAAATATTGATCGGATATGCTGCTCAGTCGAACGAGTCTAAACAGCTCCGCAAAATGTTGCTCCTTCTCGTCTTGATTTTGCGCGATCCATTCTAGAATGAATTCAAAGACTTCTTCTTCGGTTCCAGTTACTAAGTCGTCGCTTGAAATAAGATCCTTTATTTGATGACAGGAAATTTGCACGAATTCCTTGGACTTGCCGACCGTCGCGAAGTTCTGCTTGATTAATTCGCCAGCGTATGTTTTCAATTCCTTGCAATCGTATTTCTCAGCATATAGAAAGGTAGCAACGCAATTTGTGGCCGACATATGCCGCTCCTTAAACTTGCAAGCGATGTTTTTTAGACGGGGAAGTAGTAAGTAGTTCGCGGATGCGATCAGATCATCGACATTCGCCTCGCTCATTTGAACCTCTCCCGTGTAAAGGTAAGACAAGAGCTCATTCATCACCGAAACTGGAATTCCTTCGATATTTACGATTGACGCCGATTTTTCTTTCATATCGTTGGTAAATAAACCATGAAAGAATTGGCTACTGGCTGCCAAAACACATCGGTGAGCGGGGAATGTTTGTCCTTCCACTCGCATAGTAACATCTGTCAATTCACCTTCTTTGCGGGCATTGTCGAGTAACCGCATCATATCCCAGCAGTACGGACTCTTAGCTGTGTTGCGTGGTTCTTTTGAGGCGTTTTCGGCCATGTTTCCGTAAGAGAGACGCTTATTTGCTCGACTACGAGTCTTTCTGACGAGAGATCACAATGCACCGTTGACAAAGTGGATTATGTATTCGTTGAGGTCCAAACCAGCGCGTGACATAATTTAGTGTCATTGATATGCATGCTTAATTTATACTGAATCTGATAGGTCAGGAAAAATAGTTTGTTTTGTTTAGATTAGTGTTAAGCTAGGACAATATAAATGGAACAATGATGTCGTTAAAATATTTGTATTCCGGAAGGGTATGTAATATGAAGAATTCCACTCAGAATCTAATCTAGTAAAATAACATATTTTGCTTCGATCGGAGGAATAAAACTAAATAACACTGAAAATAAAGGAACAAAAATACGCCGTTTCGAAGCCATTTTAACTGGTGGTTGTAGTTTTGAGGTAAGATGCAAAAAAGGCGACAGAAGATAAAAGACCTTATAAGAATTGATTCATACCATCACGTACACAGTAGGATCAGATAAATCATGAGCGTTATGCGTCACCACTAAAAACATGGCATTATGCCCAAAATTATGCCTAAGGCTAAATTAGGAGATCATATTTTCTTGGCTCAATTTAACCCCCCCCCCATCCCCCTAGTCCCCCCTCCCCCCTATCCCCCTAGTCCCCCCTCCTCCCCCCTTATTTCTACCACCAACAAGGTAACATTTGCTAGGAATTAAAACATTTTCAAATTTTCTCGCGACACAGGGATCTTAGACCTCTGGGATAAAAATCACCACCAGAAAAGAAACATTTTGCCCTTCTCCACACGGTGTCATTTTGAATACTGATTGCGAGGCACGCGAAAAGTTCGAATTGAATTGCAAATATACTGCCGACATTAAATATTCATCTTACTTGTGTCAGGATCTTTACACGTGGAGCTCGGAACTACGCTAGCCTGCTGGCTTTAAAGCCTCGAATTGCAGTTTTTCGGTCAGACAACGCTTCTTTTAACATGTCCTAGACAGGAAGAATATCTGAAAGTGGAAGTTAAAATGTTTGGTGACTTGTATCTTAATCTTTGGTGCGTAACGGTTCTCGCTCCCGGGTTGAAGTCAGCGACGACATGTCAACAGATTGAAACCACGAGAAGACAGAAGTTTACTTTTTTGAACTCATGTAAGTCATTTAGCTTCTTCTTCCACTGTTCATAAAAAGTCACTTACTATCCGATGTTTTTTGAGAAAGCATCAGCTCTTCTTTCCTTTAGCGATACTAAAAAGTTTTTAGAGCTTTCATTTCGAGTTCGTGATCATTTTCTTTATCCTCATGACTTTAACGTTTGATTTAGGGGTGATACTTTTGAGAGAGATGTGATGCTTATCATCGTTAGGGATTAGTAATGGTAATAGGACTGAGTAGAGTCTAATTCGGTTTGGAATCATGCAAGTGATAACCAACTAATCATTAATATTAAAATTTCCGAGAAAAAAAGGGTAAAATTTGCGGACAGCTCCATCCTACATTATGTATTCAGTTCTTGGATAGAGAAAACAATGACTAAAACAATACATCGCCATTGGTAAAACAGATTTGTTTTACAATAGTATGGGACTGTGCGGAAATTTTACCTTGAAGGTAAAATTTCCGCACAGCCCCATCCTACATTATGCATTCAGTTCTTCGATAGAGAAAACAATGACAAAAACAATACATTGCCATTGGGAAAACAGATTTGTTTTACAATAGTATGGGGCTGTGCGGAAATTTTACCAAAGGAAGAATAGCCAAGTTGTGAAAGAAAGAGAAATTTTGCATTGACCCTTTACACCATAACATCAGCATGTATATTCTCCATACCGTTCTCTATACATTTCCTAATGGGCTGGCAAGGAGAATTTGATTAACAATCTAGAGGTTCTTGAGTTAATTATCATTTCCTTTATTCTCATGACCTTAGTGCTTGTTTCAGGGATGATATTGTGAGGAGAAATTAGATGTTAGTCACTCTCAGGGATTAAAGTGTTAAAGAATGACAAAGGAGGCGTAAATTGTTTATTGGTTGTGACTGGTTGATTTAAAGTACTTTGAATGTGATTGGTGATTTAGTGTTAACAAGTGGGTTGAAAACGTAAATTGGCCACCGTAAAGAGTTTAAAGGCTGACATTTCGAGTGTTAGCCCTTCATCGGGGCGTTACCCTTCCCTCTGACAAAGGGCTAATGCTCCAAACGTTAAGTGTTATTGTGACACAACCAAAATCCTCCGATGAATAATGACCGGTCCCTCAATGTGATTCATACCCCCGAAACCCACACCCTACCCCTCCCAAAAAAAAATTAAATAAATTGATAGATATTCAATTTTTTCACAAAGCCATCCCGCCGTCGCATTTAAACTGTTTACAATTGATTGTTATATGGTGAGACGCTGACCCTACTCTGTTATGATTTTTTACTGGTTGTTCAACTTCTCTAAAATGTTTTCTATGTCGCTTAATTTTCAGGAAGAGAATATCAAGTGGGATGGCACTGTATTAGACACAAGATATAGTTCAATGAAACAGATTCAGTCAATTCAGGTCAGTTTATTATTGTATTTCCTTTTCCAGATTTTCCGAGAGACGGTTAACACTTATTTTATTTAATCCTTGTTGGGCTTAAGTTCAAGTTTTTACTTTCAATTTCGAAAATATTCTTTTATGATTCGATGGCTGATCAGTGAGAAGCAAACGCAAAAGAAGATTATCTTTTGCTCATCAAAAATTATTTAGCAAGTTTAGATCTGTTTTAAGCATTAACTGTGATTAAGGTGGCCAATTGTAGCTTATACCTTTTTGCCTCTGAAATTCTAATATTTCACAGAGGATAGTGTCTAAAAGAAACATATATTTAAACCTGTGAAACGTTTTGCAATATACTGAATCGTTTAAGAAGGATACCAAAACTAATTTCCGTGGCAAAGTGAGGAGTGGTTTGACAGGTCCCAGTATTGTCCGGTGACATTGAGACACTCGTTGATTTAAACCTCTTCTTGGTGTACTCAGTTTGTTTACCCGAGAACAAATAAACCAGGATGGTTTTGTCGTGGCAAAAACACATGAATAAAGGAAATTTAAGGTGTCGATAAATCCTAATCACTTTTTTTTCATAATTTATAACATTGTTTTCCCATAACTAAACTACTTTGAAAGGAGAAGGTTGGATCGAGAATTTTTGACTTATTTCTCTCTGAAGTTCGGAAGAAATCAGAAACAATTTGACGCCTCTTGAAATTGTTGTGACAACGATTTTTGACCTCGCGTGTATCTTGGTATCTTAAATGTCTTTATTCAACGTTTTCTGGGAACTGATGCAACTCATTTAAAGAAAAAAAGGAAGTAAAATTTTACGAGCCACCTCAATAATGCCACCGCTAAATTACCTAAAGAATATATATATATTCTTGCACTGTATTGATAAGTAAACGCTATGTAACTAATAAAGTTTTGCACCCGCGTGGAGCAAAAAAAAGACTAGCGAAATTCGATCTAGGTAAATTTGTTAGGATTTGAAAATATTTTTTCGAAAGAAAATAACGCGAAGACAGATGAAAATTGTGCCATGAAATGGATTTTGCCAGGGATTGGTAGGGGAAATCGAAGCTTTTATGAAAAAATGATCTCGAGTTCCCTGTCGGCTAATTCACCGAAGTGTACTAAGTTGAAACAAAGTTGTAAGAATTAAGAAAATATTAGAAAGTTACAGATAAAGGTTTAATGATGAGGTTTGCGGAAAACCACTCAAAGTAAACCTTTTGCCGTGCGCCGTTTCAACCATTTTTGAAGTAAAACGGAAATATTTGAATCAACTGTACAGGAAAGATTTTTTAATTTTTTTTATTTCAATCTAACTCGCCCTTTGTCGTTTGCTGGGAACGTCATCCTTCATAAATTTTCTGTGCTGGGAATGACCAATAAGGAAATTTTTCCCTACGATATCAAAAGTTTGCAAGCCAAAAGGTAACGAGGTCAAGAATAGTACCAAAGAACTCGGTGCAAAATTCTCAGAACTAAAGTTATTCGAAATGTTTGGTAATTAGTGTGGAGAATTGATGCTTAGATCTTAGGAGTGAAAACGTGAACTGACTTTATTCATGGAATTTAAATGTATTTATTATTAGCAAATGCAACACAAGTGAATAGCGATTTTCGCGCACGCTGATTGGCTGGTTCGGAAGAGAATAGCAAGGACTATTCACTTCCGAGCAGCCGTTGAGACAAAGTCACGCGTCAAGAGTTTATTTTTTTGGTATCTGTGTGGTATATTCTAAAACAATGATTCACCTCAATGTTGTTGTAAGTGAAAGCAACCTATTGCTCGATTCAAACATATGTACTGAACAATTATTTGAAAAAGTAGAATTGCTTCTTCATATGCAGATGAAACATTTGTTTTTTGAGTCTGACCCAGCTTTTCGACACTCAGAAATATTTTGTAGGTCAGCAGTTTTGACATTTAAATATCTTTAAGTTACTACTCCAAATGTGTTCAAGATTCCTTGGCTTTGAGTTTTAGCCGTCGCAACATGAAACTTGATAATCTAGCAAAATGGTTTTGGCTTACACAGCTGAAGAACAAAACAAGGTGAAAATTTTCAATAGATGGCATTATGGGTAGGTATAGGTAACTTCAGAGTATACTCGAAAGTACTGTTGCTAAACCATCTTTTTATATCTTTAGATGTGAAAGATCTCAAGATCATATGAAGCAAGATTCAAGAAACGATGATGTTAGAGGATTTAAGGAGTCTGTTGACTGAAATAAAGCTTATCAAAAATTACGTTTAACCCGATTGGGAAAATAATCGTGCCCAGGCCCAGGCGAACGGTGTATGCGACGAACTCTGCATTACAAGTTTGCGCTTTTAAAAGGGCAAATCGCAATTAAAACAAAAAGTCTTTTGACGGGAAAAAATTTATGTATCATTGCTGAAAAACTAAGTTTTGGCCAAAAAAAAAATCTAAGTCTTTCGGCGGGAAAATTGTCCCTGGAAAAAAAAGTCTGCGCTTTTGAATTGTGTCTGGTGTTGATCCAAAAATATACTAAGTCTTTTGGCGGGAAAAATCTTGCTCCATACTTAAGATTTTCTCCTATCAGAAGTCAAGTATATTTTTTGTTTTAATTCTAGATGCTGTTCAAATCCGCAGAAATTTTTTTCCTCTCAGCCACCCTCCATACGCAAAAAAAAGTAAAAGAGAGCCTATATTTTGACTTGTTACCAGGCCCTTTTAAAAGCGCAACTCTTTTTTTTATTTATATACGTAATTAAAGAGAAAAGGAAGACTATAGTGGACACATTTTTTATTTGTTTGTATTTTCACTCACTTCATACAGCTAGTTCTTTACTTATATATGGCAAAGTTTACACGAGATCATAAAAATATAAGTCTAAATCAAAAACATATCACTCAACAATGATGAAACAATTTCAAGAGAACGAAAAGATTTACAAAAATCAAAAGGCTAAAATAACTTAAGTATAGGTACAATAATAACTAAGCCTTAGTGGCATTTTCAACAGTTCTATGTTGGAACATTCCAACAAAAAAGTTGAGTAAATAAATGAATATAAATTTTCCATCCCGAAAGTTAACACCAACGACATACTATTGCTATCAATAGAACGCATTTCCAGTGACTGTACGGAAAACAAACCAAAAAAAAATATTCGAATAATTTCTACCCATTTAATTTACGTGATAATCAATAATATATGTTATGACGAGATTGTAAAATATTTCATGCTGGCAGGACGTTCTCCAAGTTATGCTAAACGATCTGGAGATATTTTTTTCAAGCCATTATCGTTTGTGTCCTTTCCAACAGCTTACACTAAATTAGAGAGTGTATTTTCGTTGTCTTGCCAAATTATTTCCAATTATTTGTTGAAAACCAGCATTTAAAAATCCTCGACGTTTTTACTACACTTGCGATGATACCAATTTTTAAGCAGTCACTGGAAGCGTCCCTCCCAATAGCTAAACTTTCTTAGATTTTGATCGTTTGAAAAAGATCGTTTGAATGTGTTTACCTTGCCAAATTAATTCCATCAGCGTTTGAGCTCCTTCACAAATTGTCTTAAAATTAAACGAAAATTTGTGACCGAATTCGTTCTACGGAAAACGTAGTTGGTAGGTCTAAGTTACTGTAATTACCTCTAACACTTTTCTCGACTTTCTTTCTCCAATAACTAAGCTACGCTTTCTTCAGTTCGATCCTGTCTTTTCCCTCAAGGCTTGTTTTCCACATCATCACAGCGTATCACAAGGATATCAAAGGACTGCAATATAACACGAACGAACATTTTAAAAATCGACGAAATGAAATTTCGACAATTTAGTTACAGGAAATAAAAGCGTTGTAAATAAAGATATTTCGCTTCTATCTCTTTGAATTTGTTTTCTAGACTTGATGATCGTCATATGATCACAATTCATTAAAACTTCAGCTCTGAGTAAAGGTCACTGTACTCATTCTTCAAAGGAATTGTTGCATATTGATGAAAGCCATTTTTTTAAGTTCATTAAGGCATTAAAACCGTGGCCACCGGTAGTCACTAATGGAGAAAGTGATTGAAACCCCTACATAAATTCGGTTGCGGAATCAAGTTTTCAAGAACCTCTTCATATTCAATAAATATTACGGCATTGCATCTACACTTTCACGATAATTCAACATTTCTAGTAATGTAGTCGAGAAAGATTTCCTTAGAACCCCACACTGTGGCTTTATTTCGGGGCCAATTAGCCTTAAAATACGACACCTGAACAAAGCAACTTACAATACTCGACATTTTGAAACGATTAAGGACGTGCCCAGCATTTTCTCAAATACTTTTCCAAAACTATTAATGCTCATTTTGAAAGAAAAAATTCTGCTCGATATTCTTCCTTGGCCAGTAAAAGAAATGGAGACTTATTCCGCAATTTTCGGTTAAAAGGAAACGCTTTAATAAGGCAACTCTTTTTTCAAAGCGCAGTACATTCCGATCATTCTTTGTAAGCGACATAACTTTGTGCCCAGAGGTCGTCTCTGACGTACAATTTGCATATCCTTTGTATTAATTTTTCTTGCTGACACAATCAAATACGTTATTACTCGACTCAACAGTTTGGCTTGTGGCCTGACTGATGAAAGATGGTCTTGTGCTTATTTAAGAAAAAAATTGCAGCTACATGTACAGATTGTAAACCTATTTTAAACAGCTTACCTCTTCGTAATTCTTTCCTTTTTCCCTTTTATTTCCGGTCACTCCCACGCTTTATTCCCGATGCTTCCTCCATATTGCTTCATCTACTAGGGAAAAAAAAACAACGCCGTTATTTTCCGAGGCAAAAAGAAAATAATCTTGAATTAATTTATCTTACTGAGGTCTACGAGACTGCAGTGAAAAGTTAAATGATTATAATACTCTCAAAGAACAATAAAGACGTTTTCTGCCTACAATCCTCGTCCATGCAAGGAATATCAAACGTCAATTCAGATAGATTCATTCTTAACTTTTTCTTTACAAGTTCGGTTTGAATTTACCGCCGAGCGATGACGGTCCTATCGAGCCATTTACGGGTTGGGTGGACTAATGCAATTATTGACAAAAGTTTTCCTTTAAAATGCTCTCAAATACCTTTTTTACCGCTATCAAACAAAGATATGAGAGTGGAATTGCTCCTCGCAATCACATGTTCGGTAAGATTCTAACTATCAATTCACAATTCTCTCTAAATCGTTGAGCGCGTTGTACTGAACAAGTCAACCAGCTAAACGTACGAGTATCTTACCGTGTGTTAGATATTGAAATGGAAAGACCTTTTGGCCTGGTCGTCTTCAAAGAATAGAAGCAATGCTTCCTCAATACTTTCAGTCAGTTTTGAACGGAAGACTTGATAAATCGGCGAGTTTTCCTTGCCTTTCTTTCCCGTGAAGTAAAACAGTTGTCACCACGAGGAACCGTAAAATGGAAATGAGTTGAAAGATATCACGTGCAAATTCAGCCTCGTGAAAAATACCTTGGGAGCGGGGCTGGTGTACATTTGCATCAACAGTAGCTCAAGGCTTTTGGCTCTTTCTCATAATCAACTAAATGGCTTTACGGCTCTATTTTCTCTTTAAGTTGATTTGCACGCACGTGATAAAAGAGGGAGGGGTAAAAATTGCAAGTGATAGGGAAAAGAAAAAAATGACAGAGATGTTAAAGTTAAAAATAATATGGGATACTCAGTTCAGTGGATGATGTAGCCATGCAGAAGGCAAATATTTTTTGGAGGACTTGGCACAAAACAAAGGCTTATTCAGGCCTTAAGAAGGATTTCATGAGTGAAGTTCGCCGCAAAGGAGGCGTTCGGTACAAGAAAGTGAAGTCCATGGACATCAGTTGAAGTTTTTAAGTAGAACAACTTAAAGGTTTATTGACTGAGTGAGAATACGATGCGTGTTGAATGCGGTTGTGCGTGTTGAAGTGGCAAAAACTCTGCGCCCCGGCTGCACCACCCGTGATTAAGTACGAACACAGTACACAAAAGGAAACGCGGCTTCCAATTTATTTTAAATGTCTTAAAGAGTTTTTCGCCATGATTTACACTGAAGACTGCACATCAAACAGTTTATTGCAATTATCATTATTATTATCATGCCAAAGCTCATCTTCGACTGCAAGAGGCTACAGATTCACCTCCCAACGAAAAAAGCTGCACCCTCTTTTAGCCTTTTTATCAGCAGAATTTGTCTCATGACCTAATCTACCATGACTTAACGAACACGTAAAGAAAGCTCTGCCTTGATTAGGTCCCGGATTAACGACAGACCTCCGACGAGTGCGGCGCCCACACTGACACAGCGGTGGAGTGACACCGCCTCTATTAAAACAATTTATGGGTGGGGTGACAGAGGAATTCACTTTTGTCGTAATTGAGGGAGGGGTGGAGAGGTTAGGTTTTTTCTTATAATTGTTATACTTTGTATTAAATCGACGTGCGAAAGTACAGTTCTCATTGTTCAAGTTTTGTTTCTCTCTGTGCTTATCTTTAAGAAGAGCTTTATTTGCTTGGACAGTGAGCGAAGGTGTTGTTGCAGCGTTCATTTCAATATTTCCTGGTTTGCATGGCTTGGAGCTTTCGTTTTGTCCAACTCCACGGGATGTTCGTTGATTGCTGTGTTCCAGTGCTGTGAAATGCTTGATGCTAAGAGTTTGTTTCACCAGTCCTCTCTTCAAAAGAAGCCCCGAACCTGAGGATTTGGGTGTCTCATGAGTAAATTCTCCATAATTGCTTCTTACTCTTTTCGTTAAATTTGACAAGCTTGTTAAAGGAGCGATAAGACTCTTTAGAGTGCTGTTGAAGCTCTCATCAGATACCAGGCGAGCATTTGCGGCAGCCAATCCTACAATATTCTGTGGCGCCCTCCTTTTTAGACCAGTTGCAGGAGGCATAAGTCTCGCATCATGACCGTCTTTAAGCTCACTTCCTTTAATTTCCGCGGAGTGATCTTTCCCCGCGATCGTCACTTTTCCAAGTGAATAATCAACCGCAGCTTTTTCATTAACAGCTTCATCGCGTTGCCTACCGAGCCCAGTAGTTTCTCTTCCGCTCTGACGCTTCGCATGCCCAGAGGAAACGTGTAAACTTTTGTATGTCTTTCTTTCTGGAAGTGTAGATTGTTGACCTTGAAGCTTTCGGGTTTTTGCCTCTGTTAAAGAATTCACTTTGCCATCATAGGAATGCTTGAGAAAAGTTCCAGTTGTGGGTTTCATGTCTTGTGTAGCCAATGAACCAGTTTTCAAGTAACCATTCTTAGTAACGATCTCGCAAAACTTTTCCAACATCTGAAAAATATAAGAAATACCAGGTTCATAAAACGTTTCATAATTTCCGGGTCTGTTTTCCATCCTTCTCAAGGCTATCAATTGTTCTTTCTAGGGAAATGAAAATCGCAATAAAAGTCTCAGACTGATCGATCTCACTAAGGAGTCTGTGTCAGAGCTCTCTGCTACCTTCTATTAATAAACATAACCAGAACATTACAATGCGCAAAGCCTTCGTTTCATCGCAACTTGTGAAGTATTTGCAGTGATTGGTTGCAGTTCGTTATCTTTATTCAAGTGAAATGCAGACTTTTCTCGTTTAAAACACTGGTTCGTTAATGAATGAAGACGTGGATCCGTTTCCTCTTTGACGACAAGAAAAATAACAAACAGGGGAGACAAAAGGAAGACACAAACTTCAATGAAATGGGGAGTATTTATTCCATAACTTACATTGTTCGGAAATAGAACCGACTATGTACAAGTTCACAGACTCGATTTGAACACGGGAAAAATCTAAACCACTCTAAGATTAAACGCTCAGCTGAACTGAAGAGGACTTTATTGCGTTTTTGATAAACAAAGACTTATTGTTGGCCCAAAACTGACCAAAAGTCACGACGAGAAATCCCCGGTTCCTAATTCGTGTTACCGAAAAAGGTGACGCAAAACAAAAGAAAACAAGTTCAGACAAAAAAAATGCCATAACTATGCTTCACAAGACGTAAACTCCGTTTGCGCTCTGGGTAGGAGCAACACCCACTGAGCTCTTTTTAGCATAAATTTAAGACCGCACCTCTCCCGTTCAACAAAATGTTAGGGACGCTTTCTTTCAGTTGTAGTATACGGACCAGACCAGTCACTGTCAAAATGAGTGCAGTGTAGGTGTTTTTCGAGAGTCTCATTCCGTCCTTGAGTTTGATTTAGTTACTGTTTTGTTTATGCCGATCAAAACGGAGGGAGGTCAAGAGAATATAAATTTCTTTACTAGTAATAGTCAAATAAATCCGGCTTCATCTGAAACAGCATTTGATAAGGCATGCCACACCGCTCATGCGTGTATGAAACAATTTCTACCCACTAAATACACACCCCGTCTAAGCTCTTTGTTATTTGCATAACACATCCATCAGAGATCATTCTCCAAGCAAGCCGAGCTGTATTTCGGGCATCATCTAACCCTGGAGAAAAACAGGAAAGTTAAATCTATTTTGATCAGCAAGCTTACCTGCGTTCTTTTTGCATATAGCCCCATCTCCTAAAGGCTTCCTCATTGAAGTCTACAAATTGTTGCAGCTTGTTTCAGATCTCATTGAAATTTTCACAAAAGGAAGGTAAGATATCAGAAAGACAGCCATGCCAGAAGACTGGGCGCACATGTGAAGATTCAGAAAGGGCGGTAACATTGTTTAGAAGGAGAGACATCGCTAATGTGTTTGCATAGAACATGTCTCTTGCTGTTTGAGTCTAGATTCATAGAATTTTTTATTTCCGCAAGCGCTAAAAAATTATGAAACTCTTTTTCGGAAAGCTCAGTGTAAAATCTAAGAAGCTACTCTTCTGTTCATGTTACGGTAGAACTTCTTTAAAATTAGTTTTAACCGATATTTAACACTAGTCCGCTCATGCAAGTAAACGATTTTTAACTATTTTCTCGTTAACAAGAATTACAAGGTTAAAGGTGAAAGTTTTAAGATAACTACAACAAGGGAAAAGGTTAATGATAAGTACCTGAATGTTCTCTTCCGGAAAACTTGATTCCCAGATCTTGAAGAGCACCTGCCAATCCCTGGGGCTTACGACAGTAAAAATTCTGTCCAAAATGAGTAAAAGTTTTGGTTAGTGTATACACAATGAATACTTAAGATATATTCATCATGAGAGAGGATGGAATGTTTTCCGACTGAGTGTTGTAAAATAAAAACCAAAGTAATCTTAACAGCCAATTAGAACAAAGGAGAATGTCACAATAAGCTGACAAGAATTCAAAGAGAAAACGAGCACATTGGCTGAAGCGAGGGAAAAGGAGAGAGAGACCAAGAAAGTGATTCATCAGATTCTCTCCCCTAGTCCTCCTCGGGTTGTGTTTTTAAATATTGAGAGCTTCTTTAGGGAAAGTCTTTGAGATAATGCAATTGATAAGCCCCACAATAGCTCTGTCAAAAGTAAATGACCATTATCAATCAGTTGTAAATTTTTGTTTTTTACAGCTTACCCTATATGTTGCTTGGAGGTCAATCCAGCTCCTCATTGAATGAGGTGTTCTAAGCTGCTTCCTGTTGCATTCATTCTTGAGACAAGTTCCCAAATCCCAGTCTTTATTCATATGAAAAAATGTGCAACAAAAAAAATTAAGGTATCTCAATAGAAAGGTTCAGGAGTTAATGTGCACAAAATAAATTTCAAAAAGTGATATTATATCTGCCATGAGAATTATCTTGAAACAATTTTAAGTGCTGGGTTAATCTGCTGATCATCAGAACCTGGTCATATACTGCACCAGGAGAACATGAAGATGGAAATCACATTTACCTGACCATGTAACAAATGTGCACCACTTAATCCAACAATCTGTACTGTTTTCTTGATCTTGTTTTTGTCCATCTTCACAAGGAAACTTGAATCCTTTTTTGCCCTTCATCTCTTGTAGCCAATGTCCAAACAGCATCAGACATGTGCCAATGGGAACACCACCATCCACTTGAGCCTAGAGGATATTTTCAGATAAGTTTATTTGCAAATATCTTTAAGGACTTGAAACATTGTCACAAAGTACATTGCAGTTGGAGAGCATTTAATCAGGCAATTTTTTTTGCAAAGGAGATCCTCAGATTATGATTCCATAACTTTAGGTGCAGTTGGTTAAAATTGTCTGTCCAGATAGTTTTACCATATTCTGCCCAAAACTTTTCACATTTTTTGACATATTCAAGAAAGAAAGGCTATTCCCCAGTTGCTGTATGTAGTATTCAAGTTCTCTAAATATCCCACAACCAAGGTTTTCATACTGTTTTTAAGTAAGTGCCAGACTTGACAAAAGTAGGTGACTTTAAAAAGTTCATTAAGGGCCAAAAGGTGATTATTTTGACCAGAGTAACTGGCAACACTTTACAAGTAGCCAGCTGAACTCTGGCAGTCACTTGCTTGTTTTTAAATCCCTGCCCGCAGCCCTTACTTTGTTTTCCCACTGAACAATGATCTAAGAAAAAACAGGAGGGTTGCAAACAGACTAGTTTTTCCATAAATTGAACAGCTGACAACATTTTCTGAGAGAAACATTAAAAAAATCAGAATGCCTCTGTCTGCATTAAATTGGTGCTTTTCAGAACATACCTGAGTTATTCCTGTCAGCTCTTTGCAGAAATCACTCAGTTTTGTGTGCTCTTGAGGCTGTACATACATATGAAATTCAGACTCAATTTCACCACTGTTTGTATTTAGCAGCACTGTAGGGAATTCAACTATGCACCAAAAAAAAATTAAAAGTAATGTAAAAGAATAAAATAACTGTTTTTTAAGCATGTTTTAAGGTTTGGCACAACAAGCGCCAAAACTGTGCCTGGTCTGTGGACCCCCACACTACATACATGTATATGTATTCTTTTTTTCACATTCAAACAATTAAATATGATTTATTTTCTAGCATCCATCACATGAAAACATCAAATCTTTTTTAATATGCAGGTCTTCTTTTGGTGACAAAACTGATACTTACTTATTTCTGGGGCATAATTCATTTTCTTGTCTTTCCAGCAAGTGGACTCAAAGTCAAGAACAATTAGGTATGAAAAATATTGACCTGCCATAGAAATAAGAAAGCCAGTAAGTGAAAAATATACATATTTATTAATTAACTATCATGAAATTGAATATACGTTGCAATTCGACACCCAAATTACCCTACTGACCCGGGTCACTACGTCCTAAAATCTATGGTGACGAGACTTTGGAATGAGACTTTGGAATGAAAAGTGATCAGTTGTCGTTCAATTCTACATTAAACTTATAATCAGTTAATAAATTTCACAAAACTGATCGTCTGATTTTTAATTCAGAGATGTTATGGGTTCCTATAATCTATCAGTGAAAAGTAATTGTTTCTTTTCCCTGATAGTGAAACTGTAGATCGTTTAGATTTCTCTTGAGTTCAACAGTGAGTTTAACTCACCGAAATAATTTTGATGTAGTATACATGTATCTTTTGAGTAAAGTAGATGCTATACTTACGTTGTTTCATCTCCTTAGCGCGACATTTCTGTCGATCTGAGGACGAGGGTCCTTTCTTGACCAAACCTAAACTTCTAAAAATATTCCATTGCTAGAAACTGATCGCAGAGTTAGGAAATAATTCATACCTGAAGTTAGAAGCAACTTCATGAACACATGAAACACCTTTACCTGGCTAATTCCTTTGCAGAAATTGAATTTGAAGATAATTGCTGTAGTGGCCTATTTTTCTCTGACATTTTTCGTCAGAAATGAGGGACGCAAACATCGAATAAAGTCAATTCATGCGACGGAACAACTGATCATCATGGCTGTTGTTTTCAAACTTCGCGCATAATCGCGAGGTTACCTGGGAACTAAGTAAACACTCGGTAGTAGTCTCACGCGGCCACGCCTTACAGATGAGAATCCAGACCCGCCTAGCGCCTTAGAAGCGCACACACAACCTCCCTAAACAATGACGTTATCATCATTTCCGCGATGATTGTCAAGATAACTTGAACAAGAGGTTGACAGATGGACAATAAGGGGAAAATTACGCCTTTCAGTTCGGTGTAAAATAAAATAGATAAACAATGAATTATTCAATCGGCGAAGTTGACAATTCAATTTGGTGAATCTGTGATTACATTAACTTTTTGTTGCAATGCAGCTATGGTTACAGAACACAAAAAAACCGAATATTTATATTTTCTTTAAAAGTCGGGCTCAAAACTTGATACTTAATAACACTAAAATACGCTTTCTTTCCACCCTTCAGAAGCGGGCACCAACATCAACCATCAGTTATATTTCGTATCTTGAATTGTCTGTTTAAACAATACCACAAAACGCTTTAGTTCATTGAAAACAAGTGTAAATAGTTTAAGAACCACCTGGTGAGACGCTGACCTTGAAAATGATATCCTGGTATCTAAATCAGTTTTAATTTGATTGCAAGTAACCAGCCTTATGCTTGTATGTACATGAATGATAGAGTAGTACTGAAATGAAAACGATTCCTTGATAGTTTAAAAGGCATGGAAC
Source organism: Pocillopora verrucosa (assembly GCF_036669915.1). NCBI lineage: Eukaryota > Metazoa > Cnidaria > Anthozoa > Scleractinia > Pocilloporidae > Pocillopora > Pocillopora verrucosa. The sequence continues at coordinate 20,609,231 of NC_089319.1, read as the reverse complement.
CAAAAAAAAAATAGAAAAAAACCATTAAAGGGTATTAACAGCTTCTTCTTTTAAACACCTGCTAACCATGTGATTTAAATCCCAACATTTACCGAAACCAGCCAATGAAATTCCACTTTCAAACGCTTTAACGCGTAATACCAGTCGAGAAGTTTACCAAGACGCCAAATTGACAAGGAAAACAGGGCAGGGTTCTAAAGCGTGTTTTGATTCATACTTTCTGTTCTTGTCATCATTCTAGCTGACAAGAGGACTTTACTGTGCTGCGTACTAAAAAAAAAAAATTAATTTAAAGGCAGTTCAATGGCTGTTGGATTTGCCATCGCGACGTCTGCGTTTCTTGCAGCTTTTGGCAGATATTTCTCCAAGAGATGGTTCTTCTGGTTCATAGCTGCAGTCATTGCCACAATAGCTGGGATGCTCATGAACGCTGGAAACAAGAGGCCGGTAGACACTTCTAACAACGGACCCGGAGGACCAGCAAAGAGCAGCGATGCCTCTGCATCAGGCGGACAAGGGAAAGCCTAGTATGGACAGTCTTTCATCCAATGGAAAAAATTCACGACTGACGATATTATACCTCTTGATTGGGCTATTGTCAGGGATAAATCATCATGTTTTTCCAACGGAAGAATGGTGTTTGACTAATAATAACGAGGGGAAGGACATCTTACAGTTCTTATCACGAACAAATTTTTGTTTGGTCTTTAAACATTCGCTTAATGTGCACTAAAATGCGGAAGTATGATGTGACAGTTTTTTTAATGTCTGCACAATATTGTTTTAATGTATCGCAAACAAAATCTTTAAGTTGCTTGTATTCGCCAAATTAAGAATAGTTAAGCTAATTAGCCAAAATAATTTTTGTAATTAATCCTGGTCACATTAAATGACAACTAGTAGCTGTATCTAAGCCGAACAACAGAGTTCTTAAATTCATTTATTTCATTTTGAAGTAATGCCTGGCCAACTTAGCGTATTATTGGCTCAGCAGACTGAAACTCTAACATAAGACGCTCCTGGCAAATCACGTGACATTTTCATTGCATCCGTTTTGCAAGATGCCTAACCCCGTTCATTTATCCTGCATAGCTCCTCGCGCGTTCACTGGAAAGTGTCTGTTCCTTCACCAAAACGCACCCTTGAGATTAAATTTCCCATAAGTTACCCTCATCTTGGGAAACCGTTCGAGGCGGACATCACCGCGCTAGATGCTAATTTCTATTTTCTCGTGAGTCAACTCAGTCGATCGCACTCAGCTAAAAAACCGCCTTAAATCTCACACCTCTCGGCTTTCTTTTATCGGCCTCTGGTTGTTGTGACTGAGATGAGAACGAGTTGGATTTTACAAATTTATTTCAAGACTACGAGGAAAAGCAATTTTTTTTACATGACTAACTTAATTGAATAAATTAAATTAAGTTATACATACACATAAATGCCTTAAATTTAGATCTAGCTACGTATCGCACCCCACTTCCTTCATAGGTTTATCATTAACAGTGGTTTCCAAATGGTCGCTGGAAACAGATTAGTAAGTTGTATCTATGGTTCGGTATCTTCTATCTCAGCCCTAGATAGCAGATCCAAATAGGGAAATAAAAACACCAGCGAACACACAAAAACAATTTCATGGACGGCCTAAGAATGAAACCTTGATTTCCGTTAGCTAAGTTTTTCCTGACAAGTAGCCAAGCAAAAATTTCCTTCAACAAAAGCCACTGACAAGTCATCTCGACTAGCAAATGACCACCGCGATGAGTTTTCTTAAGAAACGTGCCAGGTTTACGCGTGGAAAATTGGAGTAAAATTTCTCGTATTAGACACACCACAATTCCACGAAACACCTGTCAAGAAAACAGCTGCTTATGACATTGAGGCCTTGATGAATTATATATTTTAATCCTTTCTCCGAAGGAAGTCCAAATTTAAGCGCTGCATCATCAATACCATGCAACACAAGAATGGGATTTCATCTATAGAGGGAAAATCGTGATCAGGAAGAACTAAATTCATAAATATTAAACAAAAGTAGCATTTCTTCCACTGACAGTTTCAAAAATATTTACAATAAAATATCTCTGTTTATCTGAAATATGTTCACTCGCACATTGTTCGACAATTCTCGTAAAAACTGAGGAGTTTCCGACCTTCCTGTCCAGTCGACTTTGTAGATTCTGTTTTTGAAAAACCTCACGAAGAACCGAGGAGTCTCCGACCATCTTGTCCAATCGACTCAGTATCTCCGGTTATTAACAATTATAAAGAACAGAGGAGTTTCCGACTTTCTTGTCCAATCACGGAAAAACCCAGACAACGAATTATATTAATATTTCAGTTTGTACATCATTGTATTCAGAAGTTCATCAGTTGAGAACAGTGATTATTTACCCGACTGGATAATTGTGATACCTTTTGACAGTCAAAATGACAGTTAAAAAAACTTGGCTTAAGTATATAAAGTATTTAATTATGAAATACATCTGCTTGAATTCCAATAATGAAGTGCTGTACACATAGCTCCTAGTTCGAGTTTTTAACTTCTTGATTCTCCACCTTACAGAGGAGCTTAATTCTCTTAAAAAAGAAATCTTCCCTCGTCGCTAAAAACCTTCTTAAATTCGTGACCTAAGATTTTATCAGGTTTTTTACTTAAAAGAATGATGAAAAGTTAACTTATCGAGACAAAATTGGCAAACTATTTGGCACGGAGGCTATGAGAACGAGCGAAACGTATCAACCAGGATTTGCGTTTAGATATAATAGCAATTGCTGAGACACAAGGACACGTTTTGGAGAAGATAAGAGTACGAGATCGAAAACATTACTTTTTATACATCAACAGTATCTCCTCCAGCCCCAAATTACATTTCACTCGGTAAAAGAATCAAGAAATTATAAATTGCTGAAAAAACCACATTACATTACGCTACTGTCCCAGATAACTGTCTGCTACAGCCTCCATTGTGGAACGACTCAAGGGAAACGAATTAAGATCCAGATAATGAAGAAATCTGAAAACAAATCAGGTTTACATCAGTTTTAAACTTTCGTAACAGCACTAACTCATACCACTAAGAACATTAACGATGTTTGGCAGTACTCTCTAAAACTACATAAACAACAGTTACAAACCATTTTTAAACACGCTTTTTACGTAGAATTACGTTATACCAATATTTTTGTGACAGGCTGAGCTCATAACCATTTGAGAACTAGGGAAAAAAGGCAACGTAAAGTTCTGTTAATTTACCTTCTTTTGACGTTAGCGGCTTCTCGGAGCCTTTCTGAGTGACAAAGCAAGCGAAACGTTGGTATGTAATCACTTGCTACACAGCGATGATCGCAGTGGTACAGTGAGGGGATACAGGACAGCACGGAGGTACAGAGCTTTCTTCGGCTCGCTGAGTAACTGAATGATAAAACAAGGCCAATACAATAAATAGAGGGCTTACCAAGTGAGTCTTTAAACCAAGCCAAACTCGAAAATCGCACATGATGCGATACAAGAGACCGTTAAAAAAATAAAAACCAACAACAAATACCAAAAAAGCAGAGAAAAAAGTGAAACGACGTCACAAAGAAAGGAATCAAACAATTCAACAACTGTGCTCCTGTCGACAATCAACTGATAACAAATTAGGGTTGATATTGGGCTGAGGGAGGGGTGGGGGGGGGAATCTCTGAAAGCTTAATCTTTTCACTCCCAAGATCTCCTCAGTAATCCTCCTTACTGAGTGCCATACAATTCCTATGATGTTTTCTCTTTAGAGAATTTGGCATTGGATCAACTGATAACTTATTTACTGATATTTTTCTTGGTATACCAGCTGTCCAATCAAGCACCGTAAGTCAAAACCAAAGCAAGTTCAACAGGTCAAAATGAACCAATAACATCTGCAAACAAACGTTTCCTCTCGCTCAGCGCAGGGTTGCTTTTGGCTTTTTCTGTATGAGTAAAGAAATTTTGCCGCGTATCCTACCTTCTTTGTGTGAGCGAGGGTGAAATCAACTGCAACAAAGAACCACAATCACGTGGAGGAAGGTCTTCCGATATTAAGCTAGAATTAAAAAGCTCATTTTCCGAAATATTTGGGCTCTCCTCTTCATCTACATTTTTAACTTCTTTTAAATCGTTAGCCAGACAATTCACTTTGGTGCGACAACTCTCCAAATTAGCCACTTCTGATGCTGCCCGAATGCTTGCTCGTGTATCACGAGCCAACCAATGACTGCACTCCTCTACGGTCACGTGCTCGTCTGTGAGCCCTGGCTTCAGCACAGCTTCCCACCAGCCAAAATCAACAGAGGAAGACTGGGTGTTAGAGACAGAGAGACTTGGGCAGAGGGCATCTAAAAACGACTGGTTTTCTGCAAACTGCGCGAATACATCTAAAGCTTTGGTGCAGCATCTTTCCCCTGAAAGGAAAATTAATTAAGTTCACCCTGAACAACACATTGAAAAGAAAATCATAACGATTGAGGACGAAGTAAAAGCCAAACTTGCCCCTTCAGGATTCAAACCCTGAAACCAATCCGATGTTTACAGCGTCATATACTTTTCAATATTTAAGACCTAAAACTCACACTGCTATTTTGTTATAGAAACAGATAAACTCCTCTTACTATGGGAATGCGTTTTACGAACAGGTTTCTTTCCTTTCAAGATAGTTTCTCCACAGATTACAGAGTCCTCTTTAAGCATTTCACCTTCCCCAGCGGCACCAGTCCCCTCTTTAGGTTGAGACTCACTAAAGCCTGTGTCTGCGGAGTCCTGAGAAGTATTCAACAGCTTCGTCTTTCCATCTTCTGATTCTTTATCTATGGAATGATCTGTTTCCGTGACAACTTCAGTCTCCCCTTTATTGGTAGATTCATCAGTGCCATCGTCAAAAAGACTTCTATCAGAGAATATATTAACACTCTTGAAAATCATTTCCTCTGCAATTGGTTGCTCAACATCAGTTGTCTGCTCTTCAAGTGGAGCCTCTTGTGGATCATGTCTGGTCTGCGGCAATGACGATGATGATTCAGCAAACAGCGGGATGAGGTTACTCAGATTTGTTTGGACCAAATTCAAATCAAGTCCTTGGGTGAAGTGTGTCAGTCGCAGCTTGTCAAAAATGCCATAGTCCTTAGCAAAATAAAAACACACAAAATCATACATCTTAATTGCAAATGAGTTTGCTATGGTCTACATCAACCGGCGAAAAAATGAAAAAGAGACCGTTTCATATCAACACTTGATAGAAAAACAAGACAAGAACCTGGCTTCATGGTGGTAAATAAACAGCTTTGACAAAAGAATAGAATCTCCTTTTCCCTCCAAGGAAGTTGATGCTCCCACAAAGAAAAAGAAAAAAGAAGAAAGGTTTGTTTACCTTAACGTTATCTCCAGATTTCTTTCCCTTTTGCAGAATTGACAACGACCCAACAGTTGGGTCAGCCACGCAATTGAGCATCCCGTGCACACTCTCGAACAGCAAGGAATCCACTGGGGGAAGCTGGCGGGAGGTATCAGCTTTTTCGTTTACGGTGCTGGCTGGTTGACTGTCATTCGTGTCTGTGATTTCAAAGACAGAATCTGCTGAGCCTTCGGGACATGACAGTTTTGCCCTCTTGGGCTCAAAGAAATCAGAATCCGAGTTATCACCATAGGCTTGACCAAGAGTTCCTCTCGTGGAAGAGCGCAAGTGGCTTGTAGCTCCTCTGTTCTTGATTGCCTGCCAATCACTTAAGGAAAGAAACAGGCTTTCTTCTCCATCGTCATTTAAAACCCCACCAGTTACAAGAGGTTCAAACTGATTAACATCTTGAGAAGAAATGCCAGTCTTCAGATTCTCACTGCCACTTTTACAAGTTACAGACGTATGTTGAGGCTTCAGATTGCTTCTGCCAACATCATTTTTAATTGGTTCTAGACTCACTGGTCTTGTGTATGGCATCTTTACTCCCCCTCCTGATCCTGACCAGAATTGCAATTCAAAGAGAGACTTGCGAATGTCACAGTTGTTTTGTACAACCAAAGACTTGAGGTCTTCAGGATTGACAAAAATATTGTTTGTCAAAGCTACAAGTTGTAGATGTGCAGCTAAAAGATTCACTGATGGAGATTTCAACTTGACTTGTTCATATCGTCCCTCACAGCTCACTTGTGAGTCTACAAAAAATATTAATTAAATGGCAAAATAAATAACTCTTGCTGTGTGAGCACTGTAGGTAACAGGAAAAGGTTTTCCCCTTCAAGGCGCAAAACACATGAGCAATAAACAAAAGCGAAAATCCAGGGCTACAATTCACGATATGGATCAAGAACACAAGGTAAGAAATTAATCTCCTCTGAGTGTCTGGCTCAATTGGGAAACAACTAACTGTCACATTAAACAGTTTCAAGTAACTGATGCACTTATAAACTAAAAAGGTCAATCAGAAAGCCTTACGCTCTAGGTTGAATTTTAGCAGGCCATACATAACAGTACTTAAAAATCAACAACTGCCCAAAATATTTTTCATGTTTATGCATGAATGGGCATTTTATGAAAGTGAACTTTTTTCCATCTCAAACACCCTAACCCAATAATTGTGTGCAAATCTTTCATAGAGAGGAAATACAGAGTATCAATTACCCTTTCTAAACAAAAACAGATCTGCAGATTAATTTTCCAAAGCTGTGAACCTGCACAAACATATTAATAACTGGCAGGAGATTGTGCTTTGGATTAAACATGTACATACATACACTATGCAGCCAGCAGTTTAGCAAGGAGATAATTGTTACAGGAGATTAGGAAAAATAATGATTACTGCTTTGCATTTCAGGATTTATGAATTACAATATTTGGGAAACAAACCAACACACAAACAAAACAAGAGAACATCTACTAGTGATTTATTATTATTAATGGTTCTTGACCATATTGGGTTTTCTTACCCGTGCTTATCAAAACAATGGGACACTTAGCATTCTGCATGAAGGAGTTTACAGCCATCCAGAAACTCTTGTCTTCTTCAAAAATAACATCAACCTGGACAAGTAATGACGTAACAGCAAATATATTAGTAGCTATACAAATACACATTTGTGCTCATAGGACATGTGGTAAAATAGGGGCTCGTGATAATGACAATGATAATGATGATAATGATCAGGAGGACTGGAGAGAGAAGGAGAAAGGACAGGAGGTAGGGAACAAGTCTTGAAGGAAGATGACCACAGGGTCTTCAGTCAAGTCCTCTAATTTACAATCTGAGAAGCTGAAATCAAAATAAAATTAACAAGTTTTGTTCTCTAAGAAAAAAATGATCAGACAATGAACAAACCTCTTCAAACAAAATCAGAGAGGCAGCTTTTGAAGACAAATTTGAACATGATTCACTGTCATCTTTAATTTGTTGTGATGGCTGCTTGAGAATGGATTTGCCTTTCCCTTTGGATTCCACTTTCTTCTTCTCTTTCATGTCCCCATCTTTCTTTCTTTTCCCATTCTTGCTGGCTTTGGTTTCAGACACACTTGTATTCTTCTGCAAAAAGGCACTCAGGGGACCAGTGGAGGGGGGAGAACTGTTTACAGGTTTATCAAAGAGGCCTGCAAAGGAAGACTGAGGGGCAGGACCCTTGTTGTTGATCACAAGGTGTGACTGAGTAGCTTCTTCAAGCTGTGACATGATCTGCTTGCCAGAACGCTTGGAGGAACTGTTGACTTCAAATACCTAAAGTTTTACAAATTTCAAAAGTTACCCACAATACCAGAAACAGTCACTATTTCCTCATGCACATTAAGCAAATGGAACAAATACTGTCCATGAACCATTATTTCACTCAAGATGTTTTTGCTTAATTTCATGTCATTTTTTCAGATGTGGTATGACTCTCTGGAGACTCTCTCCTTGTAGGATAACTGTGTCACTGCAATGGGGTGATTTGGCTGTCCCAATAACCCCTAAGACTACACTACTTGGATTTTTGTACTCCCTGACAGGGTCGCAGTCTATCAAAGGCACCTAAACTGGCTTAGCATGAACAACTACACCATATAAATACCATGGTAACCTACAGTCTTTCAAAAAAATTCTCTAATACAGTAGATGGTTTGAGCCTAGGAATAAAATTTAATTGTGTGATCTGATGGTTCAAGTGAGAGTAGTCCTGAGAGGACTCACCCCTAAATCACTCATTAAGGCCACAAGAATAAAGGAAATGATCACCAACTAAACAGGCTCTTGATTGTTAAACAAATTCTCTTTGTCAATACCATAGGAAATGTCTACAAAACAGTATGGAGAACATGCTTAGACTGATGTTAGGGATTAAAGGCTTAAGGCAATTAATACCTTGTAACCTAGTTCCTCTGCACATGCGTATACCATGGCTGTTTTCCCAACTCCTGTGGGACCAGAGATAAACATGGCAGTATTTAAACCACCTTCCTCTGTGTCACTATCATCTGAAGCATGGTCACTCATTTGGAAGTCAGAGTCACTGTCTGCATCCCACCACTCCAGAGAGTGGCTGGAGCCTTGGCTGTGGCTTGACTGCTTGCCTTTCTGTTTTGCTAGAAGTCTATAAAATCAGAACCAGACTCAGCAAAATTCAACTGGCTACATAAAGAATGCTACTGCTGAGGAGTAGGTGGTGTTGTACTTTAGTGAGTTGATCTGTAGTCAGCCTTTCCCTCTTATGATCCAACAATCAATTCTCTGTACTGTCTGCTATACATTTCTAACAATTTGAGCTCTGAGAATTTGTTATTTCATGGAATCCTCTGATTGATATGTTAGTATCTTATCACAGCATTTCTGCTTGAAAATCTAATAATGTTGCAAGAAGAATTTTTTCCTTGGTATGAAATATTTTTTAATTACTTTTGTCATTGTTTCAGATTGTGATGATGAATACATGACAAAGGAAAAAGAGATCAATTAAGTATAATACATTATACAATACCTTTTCTGTTGCTGTAGTTCTTTCCTCAGGGTCTTTTCTCTCTTGATTTTCCACTCTTGCAGCCAGGATCGCAGTTTGCTGACAGAAGAAGCATTAGCCATGACTTCGGTGGAGTGCAGTGGTCGATACAACTCTGTCCACAATGCATCATTGACAAAGGTCTCCACATTACTTGCACAACTGTTGGGAACAACAGGTATCTCTACAGCCTTGTTGAATTGTGTGGAAGGTTCTGACGTTTCTTTTCCACCATCTTGATAATCACCTGTTCTCTTTCTTTTCTTTCTGTTTGAGGGTAGTTTCTGGTATCTCCAATTATCGTTTCCAGAGTGTCAGACTCCAAGGTTGTCTTCTTTCTTCGGAATTTCTTAAGGATAACCTTCGTCCCTTGATGACCTCCTCACCTGATATTGGACACCATCATCTTCTCATCTTCTTTTCTGGAGTGGCTTCTGCCACAGGCTGGTTGGTTGCAGGGACCTTGTTTCTCTTCTGATACTAATAAATCATCCTTTTTCCTTGCAATCTCTTTCTCCAGGCTTCTTTCCCCATCACAAGACAATTGCTGCTTTCCTTTTTCCCTTTTGTTACATAAACTATATGCCACAATGTTACCTTTCCCATCTTTGTCTCCTAATGAATCCACTCTGCTCTTCACTCTCTCGTCTGGCTTTTTCTCAGGGACAGTTTGTTCAAGGTCTGCAACAGTACTATTACTCTGTACTTTTGCCGTTTTGATGAATATCGTTTGTAAAGTTTCCTTAAGGGTATGCCAGGGTAAAACAAAGCCAGCTCTGAGACAATACTCTTTGTGATAGCCTCCGAGAAACTTTTGGTTGTTGTTTTAGGTTCCTGTCAATATTTTGTCATGGAAGAAAATAAAACAAAATTAAACAGGGTAATTTAGTATTATAAACTGAGTTGATAACATAAATTGGCCACCATAAAGAGTTTACAAGCTGACATTTCAAGCATATGCCCTTTGTTTATTGCTCTGACGAAGGGCTAAGAAACTTACCCCCTTTTACAAATTAAACACCTCATTATGATAGACTGAGAAAAATTTTATTTAATTTTGCATATTACACAACAAAAAAAATGATTCTGTCAGCTTTCAATGACAATTCAAGATATTTTTAAAAAGGAAATTCATGCAACAAAAGCCACCATATATCTAAATGTTAAGTATATCAAAGTTTACCCAACCCATCATCAAAACTGAAGCAATTTGAAATAATTTTAGGGTTACTCTGACTCAGTTGATGAGACTACTCCATCAGAATACTGCAATGTATTCAATTTGGTGTGAAAGTTAATGCCAGTAATAAAATCCAATGCAACCCTCCACCATTTCTAATCCACCATTGGGGATTGTATAACAGTTTAAGGGTACACTTTGACAAGAAAAGAGCTCTCAATTTATGAATATTACTAACCACTCTCTTGGAGTGACACAAGGACTGTTCAAAAGCTCTTGATCCAGAAAACATCACTTTATCTTCTTGTGACATTGCGTTGGAAATGTAATCTGAATAGAAGAGAAATATGACATAAAGAACACGTTTGCTAAGTTCTATTAGCAGTCACATCTGTCTGTGAGATCACCTCATGCACCCAAGTTGTTCAACGATAATAAGACAAAAATATGTACTGTAAAATTAATACAAATTATCAAACAAAGCTAACAACTGGAACCTACACCAGTGATGAATAAAGCCATGACTAACTGTTCAAACTCTCATCTTCATCAATATCATTATTTGTGTATCCATATACAACACATGTAGTACAATACACCTACTGTACCTTCAGGCAATAAACTGCCAGAGAAATCATCTGATTTGTGACCTCTCCCAATAGGCCAAGGAAGACTCCAGAAATTAACACCAAGAGAACTATGATGCTCTTTTTGAACCACATGGCTGACAGTTGGCCATGGAGCTGGAAGAACCTCTGCCGCAGTAACAACAGGGGGAGTTTTCTGATGACGTGCACCAGTGAACAATGCATTAAAAGCTTTTTTAGCAGCTTCCTGATTGATGGTTGGTTTTTCTTTCAGGGAAGAGGAATGCGTATCACTTGTTCTACAGATATCAGCAGTGTTGTCCGCCATTGTCGTTGAGGTTGTGGTGGGTGATGATACTGAATGAACCAAATCTGTGGGTTGTTCTTCTAAAATGTCAGCTTTGGGGTTCAATGCCTTTTTTTTTAGAAATATGGAGGCCAAAGGTTTGGGCTCTGAAAATGAAAAGATCCTTGTAAAATAATTATTGCATTTAAAATGCACAAGAACCAGCAAGTATCTCACTGTAAGGTCCTTTAAGTTAAAAAATTTGTTTGACTTGTCATACTCCCCAGATTTATGGCTAGCCTGCTTTGCACCAGGGCTAGTAAGAAATATGTCTTGAATCTAAAACAAAAAAAAATTGCCTATTTCTCAAAACCAAAAAAAAAAAAATTCTTTGTGGATATAACCAATGATTCATTGGTTGCTAATTATTTTGTGGGTAAATCAATGTAGTAAATTAATTGGTAATTAGCCACTACATGAAAACCCAAAATACTGTAGCTCAGCATGGCACTCTGCCAATCAGTAGCTCAAGAAATAATTTTAGCTCAAGAAATCATTCTTCTTGTTCATACCTTTACATGTAGCTGTTTTCTTGTTGTCAGTCAAGTTCTTAGTTCCTTTTTCTTTCTCACTGTCAGCTATTTCCTGCCTTTCATCAACAATTCTGCAGTCAATGCTTGACTGTTCCTTGCTTGACTGCTCCTTGCTTGACTGTCCATTCTTTTTCTTGTGATCTCTTCTTCTCTTGGGCATTTCAAGGTCTTCAGAGCTTTCAGAGAAACAGAATGAGTCAATTTGTAGTCACTACATTGGAATTTATCTTCAGAGGAAATACTTCACTACCCAGAAGGACTGAAACAACAACTGACACCAAAATCTGCCTCTGCCCCTACCCTCTCCAACTCAATTGCAAATATCTCCCCCCCCCCTTCCCTCCATCAACTGACGATGGTAAGTGTTTGGGGCATTATATTTTTAAGAATTTTTTTTAAGTGAGAACTTATTTTCTCAAATCAGTTACAACATATGACAAAAAAAAAAAATGGAATTGCAAAATTCTTCTGCAACACAATATACATGTATATGATCATGAACATACCAGGGTGATTGATCTTCAAACTGTGCTAAAGGGGAAGCTGTGTCACCTCTCTTTCTAGCTTTTACATTCCTTTTCTCCTTCATTTCTTTTGCATCTACATCATCATTGCCTCTTTGCTGTTTCTTTTCACTTCCACACCGAGCTTCCCTGACGCGCAGAGTATTGCTCAGTTCACTGCCAGTAGCCTCAGTGGAAGTGCTTCTGTTCCCAGTTCTTCTTCCTTTCTTCTCACTCTTTCCCTTCTCGTCCATCACAACTTTGTCTCCCTCTACATGTTTTTCATTTGCAACTTTACTTGTTTGCCTTCCTCTTTTTGATCTAGAAACCACCACCACCTCTTTAGAATTTTCACTGAGAATGGCTTCATCACTTTCACTCTCAAGCAACTCACTTCCATCTCCAGGTTTTCTCCTTTTCCTTTTCCTCTTTACACCCCTTTCACAATTTTGAACATCAGTGCCTAGATCTTCAGATTCTGTGACAAAATCCACATCTTTCTTCTTGCCACCAAGAATACTAAGATGAAATTCAAAAGATTTCATCTTGGGTTTTTTTTTGGGCAAGCCATCAAAATTTTCTGGAAGTTTATCAGGCTCAGGTTGAAGCTGGGAATCTCCTTTTCTAGGACTCTTTCCTTTCTTCATCAATACATCAAAAGCATTTGTCTCGGTGTTTTTGATAAAGTGATTTCTATCTGAAGAAGAATCTTTCCTTGATTCTGATAATTTTGTGACATTTGAATTGGAGTGGAGCATATCTTTACAATCAACAATATCACAAGAATTTGAAGTTTCTGAAATAATTTCAATTGATGCATCTTGAAATTCATCCACAGAAACCTCTGGCCCATCATCTTCTGGTTTCCTAACCATTTGTCTATTCATCAAAACATCAAAGGCACTAGTTCTGAATTCCTTAGTTTGTTCACTATTACCACTGGTAACTGGAACTTTTGCTTCAATACCAATATTTCTCTGAGATTCTTCCCCTGTATGTTTAACTTGACTTGTTTCAATTTCTTTCTCCTTGTCATCTGACAGTTTTGAGATTTTTCCCTTGCATTCTTGTGCAGTTCTTTTTTTATCTCTCACCTTCTTCTTGCAAGACTTTTGTTCTAGTTTATTTTTTGCATTAAATAAATCTTTCCCATCATCTTCAAAGTCTGATCCTGAACTATTCAAAAGTTTTGAAGTGTTACGCACAGCGCATGTGACTGACCACTTACGTTTACTTTGTTTTGATTTTAACTCTTCTTCTAGGGATGAAACCTGTTTTGGTGCTTGGTAACCCAATTTTCCATCCAACAAACATTGTTTCTTTTTCAAAGTTTGGCCTTCGTTTCCACAAATTGAGCCAGAAGCTTTAGTGTCCTCAATTATCTCATTCTCCCTCTTGTCGCCGTCAATTGTGTCTGTTGATGGCTGACTGGGTTTCGTAAAGTTTGACAGTGCAATCTTGTGTCCCAACTGAGTTTTTGCACCTTCTACTGCTTTGGTTGGCTGAAAAAATGCATCAATAGGCCTGGATTTCCTTGTTTCTTTGTGATCACCATCAGTAAGGTTAGACTGTCGAGACAAACAAAACACAAATTAACCATAAATCTAACACATTTTTAAGAGTTGCCTTGTTCAATCACAAAGAGTAAACGTCAAATGTAAGTACATTTCATTTCTTGCATAAGGAAACACTCAACCTCGAAGTAACCTAATCCCCATCTTTGTGACTTCAAAGTTCAGTTATGATATGCAAGGATCTAAAAACATTTGTTTTGTGTTCCATATCCCAGTTACTTCAATTATATTCCTTACAAATTTGTAGATAGAACCACTTCAAAGACTTGTGCTCTTCCTTTGTGCAAAACTGTCTCCAAATCAGCAGTTCACAATCCCTCCCAGATTTCACATAATTGGAGATAATTAAATCTTTCTGATCTAAAATCACAGGAACTCAAAAATGAAATTAAATTGACGCGCTGATCAGAAATCTACATGAAAGTGGCAACAATAGAGTAATCGATTTCAACATTGCTTAGACGAAAACATCAACATCGTTTTGTTACTTTTACTATTTGGCAAATGAATCGTCTCCTATTCAAATCTGCTTTATAAGGAAATAACGAACTAAATTTGTAGAGTACTAAAATCTTACCGTAGCCTCCAGCTCTGTGTCTTCGCCAACCATTCTTGTTGACATGAGTTCTGTTCGTGGTCAAAAAGCGACAATCAAAGAACGCATTCCTGGCTTAAAATTAGGCCGCTGAGACATTAAATGTCCCTTTATCCAAAATTTAAAAATATTTTCCTAAAACAGTTACTACAACTAGCCCAGTAATAAGGAATTTACGTGTTACATTTCAGCTTGACCCTAACTATCTTTCATTCGAACTACTTTGAAAATGTTTCGCGCCATTTTGAAGCTGAGCCCGCGGAACTACAACAGAATCCAGACTTCTCACGACTGAATAAGAAAAGTAGGTATGCAAAGGCGTACACGTAACACTCAGCGCTGAAACTTCAATCGAGTTTTGTGATACAAATAAAACTCAATTTTTTAATTACCATTCTCCTAGTCATCGCCTTTGTTGTTGTTACATGCAAATTAGTTTTTCCCACTCATACCATGTCCTCGCATCTCTCACATAGACCCTTGCCTTTATCGGCTATTTCAAAGCAATGCAGATCATAGGCTATTTATCTTCTGTTTACTAGAGCCCAATCTAAGATCCTTCAGCAACAAAACTCCTCAAGAAATAAGCATTAGTTAATTTCTGGAACAGTGGGTGCTTTCCTCTCTTATCAATTTTTTTTGGGCATCTATCTCCCTTTTCCACATCCACAACACCATGATGTAAAGAAATTTGTAAAGATCTTGAATTTAAAGACCAACATCTCTTGAATGTAACACACACACAAAAAAAAAATCTTGTGAGTCTAGACAAAACAGTTGTAAGAAAGAACGACTTTTTCAGAGTTTAACTATGGAAATTTTCTGGCTCAGGAAGTAGCCATTCCTTAGGTCCAAGAATGACTAATCAAGCAGAAAATATATTCCTAGGTACAATTACTTCATGGGGATAGTAATAACACTTTGTAGATAACCCTGAATATCAGTATGCATATTCTCCATACTGCTCTCTATACATTTTCTAAGATGCTGACAAGGAGGATTTGTTCTACTATCAAGAGCTTCTTTATTTGGTGTTTATTTCCTTTACTTTAGACCTTGATGTGTGATTCACAAGTAATGGTGTAAGGAAAAACTAAATGCTAGTGACTCTTAGGTGTCCAAGGGTTAAAAAAGGCCAATTAACTACTAAATTTATTAAAGTTGCTTTAATCATAATTCAAACTAGTGAATCAGATCACCACAACATACAGATCAGCACCTCTTGTTCAACTTTCCTAAAAGTGGCCATTTTGCAACCTAAATTCATTAACAGCTGACCAGAGATAAAATTTTAGTACAATTTTTACATATCCAAAAACAAAAACATCACTTGTCTTTGAGTAGGCAGTATGACTGGCATTTGTTCTCAAGATTCTCCTTTCATTTCAAAACATAATACATAATATGACATAAGAACACCAGGCTGAGAAGAGCCATTCCCTCAGAAACGCATGAGGAAATGACTGAAATTAACTCCTGTTATTACACACTCATTCCCCCCCCCCGTCCAGCACAAAATTTTGCTTGTGTTTTTTCTCTTGCTAAAGAGGTCACATACGCACTTTTTCCAAAATCCTAACTCATAATATAAAGCGACTTTACAATAAAGGAAAATAAAAAAAACCATTCTTCAATTAGGTGCAAACATAAGAATTTCTTGCTCTTGGCCAGATCTTTTTCTTGTTCATGGGACCATGTTAGAACTTAATGTTTGCGTAGTTACATATTAATTCATACATTTAAAGACAAAACAATTATTTTTCTCTCATACCTGCTATTTTGGTCTCTCACTATTACAGACAGTAAATCTCCCCCCCCCCCCCCAGTATCCACAATAACAGAGGCTGATTTATTTGGGCAACAAAAGAGAAAAAGGCAAAGTTTCATGGAAGAAAACAACAAAAGAAGGTTTAAAAAAATTTATGAAAATGCTTCTCTCACTTTCACTTCAGACCATAAAAGTAAGTTTTACAAAAGTTGGGCTCTTAATTGGTGTAGAAGACACAGTAAACGTCACATTATTGTTTTCATTGTTTTCTTATTCCCAGTTGTGATGAAATTCTATTGTGATGTATACTGCATCTTCTACACCAAGTAAGAGCCAAAAGTTGCAACTTGTTACATAAAAGTCAAACACAGGTTGCTAGATCAACAAATTTCAAGGCAAAATGTCCCAACATTTTTCTCTATTTCTCACAACTTGAAGAGCTGTTGATAGAGATAAACAACTTTTGGAAAAACTGAGAAAAACATCTGAATAGGGAACTGACCATGATATAAATATCATTTACATCAAATTTGTAATAAATATAACTATCCAGAACAATTTTTTCTGTTTCTTAAGGAAAAACAGCTCTGAAAATGAGGAATACAACAAGTTGATAATTGAACAGGAGTTCTGTTAGTGGTAGAAAATAAAATACGATGACAAGAATGCACCCAAGGTGCTAGATACAAGGTCCGTAACATGCAATAAAAATTATTTGCATGAATGGAAGATTTCTTAGGTGGAGGCTACATGATATGCAGTACACAGTTGAACAATCAACAATCTATATGTAAAAGAATGGCCATGGAACATATATGATCCCTTTTTGCATACCACTAAACCAGATTTTGAAACAACAGTAAATGTAGCAGTGTAATCTGTAAAGTATTTATGACTCTTGTTTCCGGCAGTCAGAGAAAGTCACAGCACTAAATTCTTCAGATGCTCGGAAGAACTTTGTTGTTCTCCACCACTCATCTAAATTGTTTATCTTCAACAATTCGTAAAGATTCTTCCAAAACACTAATGACATGTCATCAGGGACCAAAATCGGCCCATTGTATGCTTCTGCTTCTTTTCTACTTGGTCTACACTTTGCAGACCATGGTTTGGGAGGAACACAGCAAGCAAAATGGAATGAATTAAGGGGCCTGTAAATTATGCGTCTGATGTTGAAGGCATAAGGGAGAGCTTTCCAGTTACCAGCATCAGCGTAGTAATGCCATAACAACACCTGATCGTTTGGACAAGTGTCTTTTTTTGTTGTTTCCCACCACAAGTCCATGATTTCCTGATAAAATTTGGTGTCTGGTCTAAACACAAGAAGCCCTGCATTGAAACATGGATCCAGAACCCCTGGTCTTGAGCCAGGAGCAGCAGCAAAGTCATCTGGGATATCAAACAATTTGTCTATGTTTGTTGTCAGCATATAATCAGCATCTACATAAATAATTTTAGAAAATTCTGTGTAATTCCAAGCGTGGAAGCGAGTATGTGTTCCCTTGATTCTGTTTCCTCCTGGTCTGGCAAAAAATCCAGTATCTTGCTTACTGCCCAATCTTGCATCAAGCCAGTCACAGTCCATTCCTTCCACCAAACGAGTGTCCCAGCCAACTCTCTCGAGGGCTTTTCGTGCACCTGCACTCACCTTGTTTGAAACAAACGCTATCATGTTTTGTTGACAGGAAAAAGTGCGGATGGAGTGACCTAAAACCAATGCAGGAATGGCGAAATCGTCATTAACCATCGCAGTTAGCCATGTTACGTCGCTTCTTGGTTTAACGTTCCTTTTGCACCATTCTTGTCCAAATTGCCGTTCCAGTTGATACATTCTCCATTCTTTGAGTGCAGCCTCTAGTTCGTTGTCCAAAAACCTCTGTTTGTCATTGACATATTCAGAAATTGTCAACTTCGCGTATCGGAAGAAATATGGAAGCAACATCGGTCTCCATAAAACGAGAAAAATTACCACAATTGTGATTGGAATAAACGTTGCTAAGAATACAGTTCGACGAGATCCTTTCTCTCTAGTCTTTGTATCCCTCATTTCAGGCTCATTAACCTTTAAGATGACGAGGAAATATATCAAAAATGAAATGCTTTTGTGTGCCTGGACAGTGTGGCTCGAACCAACTGCTGATCGGGGAACTGGGGATGAACAAAACAATATTAGTGGGGGATCGGAGCGGGAAACTCATATGGCTGAATAGACGACAAAATTTACGAGTACACTTCCCTCCCTTGGGCTGAAGGATTAATTACTTCTTCTGCAAAACTGTCAAATTTCATTTGTATCTGTAAACATTTTCCTCAAACAAAGTATGATATTTTGTTGCCAAAACACAGACAAATGGAAATCTAATTTGGGTGTCTACCTTCGTACTCTCAATTGACACTAATTTTGTGGGTTGAGAACTGTTTTACGTTTACTTAAAGCACTGAGATTACAGGAACAAAAAATCGAAAAAATGTCGAGGCATTTGGGAAACAGTGCCTGAACTACTCACGCTACTAAAGCAAGAGGCACGTGTTGCAAGGTTTGGGTGTGACTAATATTATCGCCTCCCACACAGCTTCTTCCTTGCACCCACGCCCTTTCAGTCCTTTTTCACGTAACAGATAACCTTTGGAAGTATGGAACCCTTTGCAACGAAAATCCAACGCAGTATCAGAGAAAAAAATGAACTACAGAAACAATAGGGTATCACTCGCTTGCTGCGGTTGGAAAGTTATCCCTTACCAATATAGAGGACCTATCACGACTTTAACTTGTCACTTGGGCTACACGCTTTTCATCCTCGCCGAAAGTTTCCCTTAAAACAGGAAATAACACCTTATTTAGACGGACTTAAGAAGTGATTGGAGCAGTAGAAAGAAGCTGATTAACATAGGAACAAAAGCTAACTTTACCGGTAGACAAGTGGCAGTCGAAAACCTGGTTAAAAAAACTTAGATAAAGACTTTTGGTCCAAAAAGAGATAGCCAAAGGTGACAAATCACACAAAAAAGGAATGGTCCTTTATTTTATTTTAAACCCTTCTACTTAAATAATTTACCTAGTTTTACAAGGTTTAATTTAACCATTTACACTGACTTTCCACTTCTACTAATGCAACTGATCTAATGCTAAAATACTAACTGGTACAGTAAGGGTCTAAAATTGTTTTTTTTCAAAAAGAGCCTAAAATATTGATTTAAATAGTGGTTCCTCCCGAACAAAAAAGTCCAAAAAGTTTTAATAACAGTAAAAATTCAAAATTTTGTTGACTTAAGAAAGGTAAGACAAGTTTTTACAAAAAAATCAAAACAAAAAAAACAGATCTGTGTTGCTGTTCAAAAGGTTATGAATCCAGAAATGATGTAATTTTAGAGAGTTGATGAAGTTCAGCAGAACATTAACAAATGAAGCAAGTTGACTCAAAGGCAAACATGGGCTGGTGCATAAATTTAAAAAATAAAAGTCATATAAGTTTACAATGTATTAAGATGTATGATAACTTATAAAAATTCACCAAGAGGTTCTAGAAACTGTACAAGACATTAATTATTCCTAATTTGATTGACATTTATAAGTGATTTCGTTCATCTAAACATAACCAAACAATCATGTATGTGCCATGTATTTCATTGCCCCAAATGTCGCACTGCTCCACATGCTTACAACAGGATGCTGAGTGTGTGTTTCTTTCAAATAAGCCAGGAGTTGTGAGTGGGAGTGAACCAAAGCCTTGTGGTAAAATCATCCAATCAAGTGAATAAATTGTGAGTTAATAAGTAAGCGTGATACAGCTTTTTTCACGTTTTTGACAGCTCATTACTGTCGGCCATGTGGCTTGTTGAAGTCTAGGTCTGGGCCAATGGCCACAATACCATATGGGTTGATCTTCAAGTGACTTTGCTGTAACAAAATGTATGAAAATAAGCAGTTAACACACATTGCCTTCTCTTTTAAGAAATCTAACTGAAAAATTACTGTTGTTGTATAAGATTTCCTATATTTCAGAGCCAAAATGCAACTGAATTAAACTTTTCAAAGGAGGTTGGTCATCATGCTTTGCATGTCTTGAAAATAAAGGCCAGTTATTTCACAAGCTGTTGTTTTCAATTCATGGCAATCCTTTCCTTTCATGGCCAAACTTGTCCCTTCTTTCTATGTTTATGTCTCTGAATTATTTAGATCTTTCTTCCCATGTTTGATTTTTGCAGTTCTTTTCAATTTTACAAAAATTTTGCGCAAAGCTAAAAAACAAAACAAAATATTGTCACATCATCACCTTATTTTTAGATTCCTCCAAATTTACATGTTTTATCCAAAATCATTTGAACTAATAATCCTTATACTAGTAGTGCAATGGTAGCGTTTTCATATTAGGAGTGAGTGGGGGGCGGGGATCTGCAAGGGTACATATGAACCCTCTCTTGATAAAAGAAGAAAAAAATATAAAATTAATAAAGTGTTTACCCTCCTGGCATGCCCGCATATGACAAGACACTACATTCTGTTGGACCCTCCAAAAGGAAAACTCATGATTTTCCAACTGCAAGTATTTATTTACCTGATAATGCTTTTGAATGTGTTCAGCATCCACAGTTTCACCAATTCCACTTGTTTGATACAAATCCCGAACATATCCCCACATGTTTGGATAGTCCATAATACGTTTTTTATTGCACTACAAAAAAAAAATAATAACATAAAACAGATACCTTATAATCATGATTACTAGAAACTCACATATATACAGTACATTCTAAATACTGTTCTCTATCCATTTCCTAAGGTGCTGACAAGGAGAATTTGGGTAACAATCAAGGGCTTCTTTACATGGTGATCATTTTGTTTATTCTTGTGAAATTAAAGAGTGATTCAGGGGTGACATTGTAAGGAGAAATTAGATGTTTGTCACTCTTAAGGGACAAAGGGCTTAAGGTATTTGGACAGAACTATGGTTTTCAAAAGAGGCCTTACATCATACATGACTGCTCATTGCAGTTTCTAACAACAAAAACAATATAAAAAATTTGTTAATTCTGTAGCACCTTAAAATGACCAACGTAGACCATATCAAATCTAACAAGAGTTGTAAAAAGACGGACATCTGCCTCTGTGATGGTGTTGCCAGTCAAGTAACGAGATTTACTCAAGATATCTTCTACCTGGATAATAAAGATAAACAAATTATTGAATATTTTAGGATTACCCAATGAATCAACATGGGTTTCCTTCTCAATAAGAGTATTTGAGGGTAGAGATTGCAAAGAGGGCTGAACAAATTAATCTTGAATCATGTAAGTTAAAAGAAAGAGGTGGTGATACCAAAAGTAACATTTCAAAATTAGGACATAATCATCAGGTGATATACAATTCACTTGAACATTCTCAGTTTCAACATGAGTATTTTCAGCCATGTCATGAATTTAAACCAATAGTATATATGTTGGAATGTTTGATGGATAAAAATGTGTACATAGTGATAGAGTGGGAAGGCCTGATGGGGAAATATTTGGCTCAAGCTCATGACATACAGACTAGATGTAGTGACTGTAAGCCAAATATTTTCCTTTAGAGCCCTATCCTACTCGGTCAATAAGCATTTTATCATATGACTACTGAGTGTGGAAAATTTGGAAAATTTTCTTCAACCTAAATAGGATGTACTTGCAAACAAAGGAAGGGCACTCACAGGACAAAAAAAAAAAAGATTGACTGTATAGTAAACATTTTTCCTTTTTTTCTTCATCTCAGAACGAACTCTTTGAAATTAACATCTCATTTGCTTTATGTTAAGTTGAAGTCCATAATATCGATTCATGTTCTTAGAAAATGCAAAGGAGCCCTGTGAGCAAAGGGAGAATTCCTTTTCCCAAAGCAGCTCATGTCAACTCATCTGGCTCTGCATGCACCAGTTTTCCCTATGGTTTTCTGGGAGACTGCACACACGGGGCTGAATGTGTCATTTCATAATTAATGCCATTTGTCACCTTATCAAGATGTGTGAAGATATCTCTAACTGCAGCATCATATGCTTCTTGTGATGTAGCAAAACCTGACCGGTAGACACCATTGTTGATGTTTCTTGATAATATGTTAAAGAGGATGAAAGTGTCATGCAATAATTAGTATTAAAGCATAATGTTTATTAAACAACACCAACAGTTTGTGACATAAGCATTGAATAACAGTGTTGAAATAGTTTTTTCACCCTCGACTTTGAAAAAAAAACACCCTACAGGTATTGAAAGGGTATGAGGATGGAGTGGTTGTAGAGAAACCCTGATCCTTCACTCTATCAAAGAGG